>NC_071087.1:79365997-79665997 GCF_027358695.1 Spea bombifrons | reverse complement strand
ATGGAATAGCCTTGCAACAGAAGTGGTAGAGGTTAATAGAGTGAAGGAGTTTAAGCATGCGAGGGATAGACATTGTGCATATATATATATATATAGAGAGAGATATATATAAATATATATATATATATATATATATATATATATATATATATATATATACACGTCTGCACTCATCGTTCACAAGACACAGGAAGGTACTAAATGACAACCACAAGTGACAGTTGATGTAAGGCAGCGTGGCCTACTGGTAGAAGGCACTGGAGGAGGCGGGCTCCAGTCTCAATGAGAGCGTGGGTTCGATTCCCACCGCTGCCATTCACTTTTTAAAATCCCAATAATGCCATTAAGCCCTCCAAAATATTTTGTCAATTTATGTCAATTCAATTTATGCCCTCATACCATGGGGGGGAAATAATGTGCACAAAAAGGCAACAACAACAAAAAAAACATTGGGTATTTCTAAACAAAACTCAAGACAAACAGTATAATCTATTTAGCAGGTTTTTTTCATTATTTTTAGCAAAAGTGAGAAAAAGTCATATTTTAGCTGTGGTGACTCTCGTGAGAGTAGTCACCACAGCTAAGAGTAGGCCATTTTTTAATCTTTTTCAATTTTATATGATTAAAAACGTGTTACACTATATCGTATTTCCCTTGTGCTTTCTACGGTATGAACCAGCGCCATCTACTATATGTTGGAGGTTGGGATCTGAAAAAAGAAAAGAAAAAAAGACAAGCTGATATACTGAGCAGTATTTTAATCTGTGAGTGGAACTACAGAGGGGGAGATTGTGTATTTAAAATCGTATCACACAGTGTGTACGATGTTTGTTTTTTTCTATTTTATAATACCCTGATATTTGAGGAAAAAGAAGAGGAAGATAAATTGTATTCTCAAATGAAGCTCTTCAGGACCATCTAACAGTTTACTTAAGTATCATGTTTTACTTTTGTGATAATACTATTTTGTTATATTCTGTTACAATTGTATCATAGCGCTCCACCTGTAGAAATGTTGCAGGAACAGTGTGCAATCTGACCTTCAATAGACTGCATTGTGTCAAGCGATTATGCTCAGGAAGTGAAACTAACAAGGAGCAAACTAAAGGAATGGGATGCTCTATAACTCTTGAAAAAAAGCAAAACAACTCCTTTCTGACCTTTAGGGTCCACCCTCCATTGAATGCTGTTTAGTACACTTCATAAAGTTATTCCATGGGGTTTACTAAAAAGAAACATATATGCATGGAAAGACATCTCCAAACCACCAAGCATATCTGTTTAGCTCTCCCTTCCCACATTTCACTTGGTCTCCTCTCACATCTCCAACACCAGGGGGCCTCAAATTAAAAGTAAAAAGGTAAATCCTCATAGTTTCAAATATAACATTAAAATGTCACTTAAAAGGAAATGTAAAATGTAATCTTTTCAATAAAATTAATGGATTAGCATCTTTGTGATTTACATTTGCAAATTTTGTTTTTTTTTAAATAAAGCTGTAGTATTTAGTTATATGCTTCAACGTGCTTTGTGACCAATGGAACCTCTCCTGCCAGCTATCATTGTGTCATCATAGTAGAAGTCTCATATGTTACGCTGGCTCTCCACACACACAGAGCGCAAACACTTTTGAAGGACCATCTCAAGACAGCTGGCTACCTGGCAAAATGATCTGCGGAGTGTCGGCTCCCCGGCAAAGAGATCCGCAGAGCGTCAGGTTTCCATCAACAGATTTGAAGACTGTCAACATGTCTATGTATTTCTTGTTGCTATGACATTTTAAGAAAAAAATGCTCTACATTTTAGTACTAGTCAGAGTTAGCCTCTTAGTGCCCAGAGGGAGGGGCAGTTCTTCGAGCCATGGCTTCCCAGAGATTTCCTTCAATAAAACAAGGTTTTTTCTTTCCTCCGTGCTGAAGAATGACTCTTCGTGAGTCCAGAGGCAGCTCCATCTTTAAACTATCCATACAATGTTTACTATTAAATAAAAAGGTTTGTTCTCATAATTGTTGCTGTCTATGAGTAATTCTTTCAAATTACTATCACCTTTAGTTAAAATGGTATTATTCCAAAAAGTCTACAATGCTGTGCTAATGAAACTTATTTTTGGACTACCAATTTGATTTTATGTCATTGAAATTTGGTGTTACTGTGAAATAGACATCAAATGTTTTAGTTATTTATTGTAAAAACACATCTAACTCATTTAACACATCTATTAAAACTAAAGCAAACACAGTCGTTAGCTGAATGTGTTCAATGACAATAGCAAAAGGAACACCTTTGTCACCAACTTTCTGTGTGACACAGATCCAGACGGGTATTTACAATGCCGGCACCCGTACTATTGTTCTTGTCTCGTCTACCGTTTGCCGGAGAACTCGCCGCAAAAGTTCTTCTCCCAGCAAAACAGTACAAGTGGAAAAACCCCAAGTAACGTCCACCAGGGTACCGATGATCCTAACAGTGAGGAGGCTCCAGAATAAGTAGATAAATATGTTTAAATGATAGTTCTTGAGTATGCCAGGTGAAGTTTCTGAAACGGCGCGAATACCACAGAGAATGGGAAAATCGTGTCTGGGGCACGATTCGCTAAATTAGTGAAACCCCCCCAAAAAACAAATGTAGTCAAGCTCAGAATCACAACCAGAGCGGGACGTCAGGCGGGCCAAAGGTCATACACTAGATGGGTAGTCAGATAAACAGGGGTTAAATTCCAGAGCGTGTAGTCAGGCGGACCGGGTCATACACAGGACGGAAACAAATTCGAATCGCTGAGCAAAAGGAAGGTCAGGAACGCCAAGGGTCGGGAACAAAAATGCAACCAACTTGATATCAAAGCGAGGACCACGCCAGGGAATAGTCCATGCGGTTGCCGGGCAGAGTACCACAGCCGCTGCTGGGTAGACCCCAGTCCTAGAAATTGGTAATTAAACCACGGTTCCCAAACGAGCTCCCTCTCTGTAACCATCACCAAGTATTGCCCACCACAAGCTTAATGTACCCTCAAAAGAGCATCCGTAACGACGCTGTTCCAATTGTCGGCAGGCATCGTCGCGGTCCCTAGCTGCCGCACAGTTCCATGAATTTGTGGCTAGGTCCCGGTCAGGCGCATCGAGTGTTTCCTGGCTTGCAGACCCCCCATGGCCGGCTAGTGCATGGGAGTCTGGTTCCAACAGACCAGACGGGGTTTTCCGTTCACCCTGTGCTCCCCAGACAAGGGACTGGGCAAGCAGGTAAGGAGTCTCCCCAGAAATCCAAAAGTGCCCTACTCCCACACTCAAACATAACCCCACGAGTCTTCAGCCTTAAAGGGTTAACTTGACACTTAAGCTTAACATTGGAAGCTTTTAGCTAATTACTAAAAACCATATATTTTTATGTAAGTAACATTCTATCAAGCGTTGTCAACATTTCATGAGGATTTTAAAAAACAAAACAAAAAGATTTTGTCTTTAAAGAGCAAACCTTTGCTAGAGACGGACTCTATGCATTGTTAGTGACTCTCGTGAGAGTAGTCACCACGGCTATGTAGGCGACGTATGTATTTCAGGAATCTGGTAAAGAAGGAAAAGAGATCCCTGGTCTTGTGAGCTTACAGTCTCTTAGGAGGTTCATAAACTATGGTTAGGTACAAACTTGACAAGACATCTGCTTACTTTGGTTCTTTTGAGGATTAGTTCCATTTTCTTCATACTTTATTGTACTAGGATTTCTTAGCTCATAAAAAGAACCTTGATCTCACTCTTGCCCAAATAATATATCACCCAGTTACCCACACCCTCTTTTTAAACGCCAAGCAAAGAAAGAAAGTGCTGTAAGACACACTGTTCCTTTGAAGTTGTTTCAGAAAAAAATACATCTTTGAAACTAAATTGTCTTCAGATCCTACATGCTTGCTCCACTGAACATATTAATGCTGTAGGTACACTTATGGTTTTTAATACTAACGATTATGGATATCACCCTTTGTACTAGTATTGGTCGTTATATGCAAACCCCATAGCTTAATACCACTGCCTATCCCGCCGATACCTGGAACACTCAGGGTCTGAGCTCCAGGGTTCTAGGCGTGTATAGTCAGATTCTCACTCTTGCAATGCCTGCTTACCTTCTACCTTCTAGGTATTGGGACACCCCTCCTAATTATTGAGTTTAGGTGTTTCAGCCGCACACCTTTGCTAACACGTGTATGGAATCAAACACGCAGGCATATAAAGTTAATTATATGTGTATTTTTGCTATATTAATGTTCCTGGAGGGCTAAGCCAAATGCCAAATGATTTAGGTAAACTATAAAAACACTCAGGAGCCGTGGCAACTGGTGTTTTATGTGGATAAGTGCAAGATAATGCCCCTGGGGCATAAAAACCCAAGGGGAATGCATAAAATAGTTGATGTTGAGGTTGGGACTGTATGAAAGGAAAGGGGTTTGGGTGGTATGTGATTAAAAACATGGAAATACATAAAGGGAATCAGCCAGATAAAGGAGGAGAGTATATTTAAAAGAAGAGAAACTACCAAAACCAAAGGACATAGATTTAAATTAGAGGGGCAAATCAGGAAATATTACTTTACAAAGGTTGTGGATGCATGGAATAGCCTTGCAACAGAAGTGGTAGAGGTTAATAGAGTGAAGGAGTTTAAGCATGCGAGGGATAGACATTGTGTATATATATATATATATATATATATATATATAGAGAGAGAGAGAGAGAGAGAGATAAATATTATATATCCCTCTCTATATATATATATATATATACACGTCTGCACTCATCGTTCACAAGACACAGGAAGGTACTAAATGACAACCACAAGTGACAGTTGATGTAAGGCAGCGTGGCCTACTGGTAGACGGCACTGGAGGAGGCGGGCTCCAGTCTCAATGAGAGCGTGGGTTCGATTCCCACCGCTGCCATTCACTTTTTAAAATCCCAATAATGCCATTAAGCCCTCCAAAATATTATGTCAATTTATGTCAATTCAATTTATGCCCTCATACCATGGGGGGGAAATAATGTGCACAAAAAGGCAACAACAACAAAAAAAAACATTGGGTATTTCTAAACAAAACTCAAGACAAACAGTATAATCTATTTAGCAGGTTTTTTTCATTATTTTTAGCAAAAGTGAGAAAAAGTCATATTTTAGCTGTGGTGACTCTCGTGAGAGTAGTCACCACAGCTAAGAGTAGGCCATTTTTTAATCTTTTTCAATTTTATATGATTAAAAACGTGTTACACTATATCGTATTTCCCTTGTGCTTTCTACGGTATGAACCAGCGCCATCTACTATATGTTGGAGGTTGGGATCTGAAAAAAGAAAAGAAAAAAAGACAAGCCGATATACTGAGCAGTATTTTAATCTGTGAGTGGAACTACAGAGGGGGAGATTGTGTATTTAAAATCGTATCACACAGTGTGTACGATGTTTGTTTTTTTCTATTTTATAATACCCTGATATTTGAGGAAAAAGAAGAGGAAGATAAATTGTATTCTCAAATGAAGCTCTTCAGGACCATCTAACAGTTTACTTAAGTATCATGTTTTACTTTTGTGATAATACTATTTTGTTATATTCTGTTACAATTGTATCATAGCGCTCCACCTGTAGAAATGTTGCAGGAACAGTGTGCAATCTGACCTTCAATAGACTGCATTGTGTCAAGCGATTATGCTCAGGAAGGGACACCAACAAGGAGCAAACTAAAGGAATGGGATGCTCTATAACTCTTGAAAAAAAGCAAAACAACTCCTTTCTGACCTTTAGGGTCCACCCTCCATTGAATGCTGTTTAGTACACTTCATAAAGTTATTCCATGGGGTTTACTAAAAAGAAACATATATGCATGGAAAGACATCTCCAAACCACCAAGCATATCTGTTTAGCTCTCCCTTCCCACATTTCACTTGGTCTCCTCTCACATCTCCAACACCAGGGGGCCTCAAATTAAAAGTAAAAAGGTAAATCCTCATAGTTTCAAATATCACATTAAAATGTCACTTAAAAGGAAATGTAAAATGTAATCTTTTCAATAAAATTAATGGATTAGCATCTTTGTGATTTACATTTGCAAATTTTGGTTTTTTTTTAAATAAAGCTGTAGTATTTAGTTATATGCTTCAACATGCTTTGTGACCAATGGAACCTCTCCTGCCAGGTATCATTGTGTCATCATAGTAGAAGTCTCATATGTTACGCTGGCTCTCCACACACACAGAGCGCAAACACTTTTGAAGGACCATCTCAAGACAGCTGGCTACCTGGCAAAATGATCTGCGGAGTGTCGGCTCCCCGGCAAAGAGATCCGCAGAGCGTCAGGTTTCCATCAACAGATTTGAAGACTGTCAACATGTCTATGTATTTCTTGTTGCTATGACATTTTAAGAAAAAAATGCTCTACATTTTAGTACTAGTCAGAGTTAGCCTCTTAGTGCCCAGAGGGAGGGGCAGTTCTTCGAGCCATGGCTTCCCAGAGATTTCCTTCAATAAAACAAGGTTTTTTCTTTCCTCCGTGCTGAAGAATGACTCTTCGTGAGTCCAGAGGCAGCTCCATCTTTAAACTATCCATACAATGTTTACTATGAAATAAAAAGGTTTGTTCTCATAATTGTTGCTGTCTATGAGTAATTCTTTCAAATTACTATCACCTTTAGTTAAAATGGTATTATTCCAAAAAGTCTACAATGCTGTGCTAATGAAACTTATTTTTGGACTACCAATTTGATTTTATGTCATTGAAATTTGGTGTTACTGTGAAATAGACATCAAATGTTTTAGTTATTTATTGTAAAAACACATCTAACTCATTTAACACATCTATTAAAACTAAAGCAAACACAGTCGTTAGCTGAATGTGTTCAATGACAATAGCAAAAGGAACACCTTTGTCACCAACTTTCTGTGTGACACAGATCCAGACGGGTATTTACAATGCCGGCACCCGTACTATTGTTCTTGTCTCGTCTACCGTTTGCCGGAGAACTCGCCGCAAAAGTTCTTCTCCCAGCAAAACAGTACAAGTGGAAAAACCCCAAGTAACGTCCACCAGGGTACCGATGATCCTAACAGTGAGGAGGCTCCAGAATAAGTAGATAAATATGTTTAAATGATAGTTCTTGAGTATGCCAGGTGAAGTTTCTGAAACGGCGCGAATACCACAGAGAATGGGAAAATCGTGTCTGGGGCACGATTCGCTAAATTAGTGAAACCCCCCAAAAAAACAAATGTAGTCAAGCTCAGAATCACAACCAGAGCGGGACGTCAGGCGGGCCAAAGGTCATACACTAGATGGCTAGTCAGATAAACAGGGGTTAAATTCCAGAGCGTGTAGTCAGGCGGACCGGGTCATACACAGGACGGAAACAAATTCGAATCGCTGAGCAAAAGGAAGGTCAGGAACGCCAAGGGTCGGGAACAAAAATGCAACCAACTTGATATCAAAGCGATCAAGTTGATATCGCCAGGGAATAGTCCATGCGGTTGCCGGGCAGAGTACCACAGCCGCTGCTGGGTAGACCCCAGTCCTAGAAATTGGTAATTAAACCACGGTTCCCAAACGAGCTCCCTCTCTGTAACCATCACCAAGTATTGCCCACCACAAGCTTAATGTACCCTCAAAAGAGCATCCGTAACGACGCTGTTCCAATTGTCGGCAGGCATCGTCGCGGTCCCTAGCTGCCGCACAGTTCCATGAATTTGTGGCTAGGTCCCGGTCAGGCGCATCGAGTGTTTCCTGGCTTGCAGACCCCCCATGGCCGGCTAGTGCATGGGAGTCTGGTTCCAACAGACCAGACGGGGTTTTCCGTTCACCCTGTGCTCCCCAGACAAGGGACTGGGCAAGCAGGTAAGGAGTCTCCCCAGAAATCCAAAAGTGCCCTACTCCCACACTCAAACATAACCCCACGAGTCTTCAGCCTTAAAGGGTTAACTTGACACTTAAGCTTAACATTGGAAGCTTTTAGCTAATTACTAAAAACCATATATTTTTATGTAAGTAACATTCTATCAAGCGTTGTCAACATTTCATGAGGATTTTAAAAAACAAAACAAAAAGATTTTGTCTTTAAAGAGCAAACCTTTGCTAGAGACGGACTCTATGCATTGTTAGTGACTCTCGTGAGAGTAGTCACCACGGCTATGTAGGCGACGTATGTATTTCAGGAATCTGGTAAAGAAGGAAAAGAGATCCCTGGTCTTGTGAGCTTACAGTCTCTTAGGAGGTTCATAAACTATGGTTAGGTACAAACTTGACAAGACATCTGCTTACTTTGGTTCTTTTGAGGATTAGTTCCATTTTCTTCATACTTTATTGTACTAGGATTTCTTAGCTCATAAAAAGAACCTTGATCTCACTCTTGCCCAAATAATATATCACCCAGTTACCCACACCCTCTTTTTAAACGCCAAGCAAAGAAAGAAAGTGCTGTAAGACACACTGTTCCTTTGAAGTTGTTTCAGAAAAAAATACATCTTTGAAACTAAATTGTCTTCAGATCCTACATGCTTGCTCCACTGAACATATTAATGCTGTAGGTACACTTATGGTTTTTAATACTAACAATTATGGATATCACCCTTTGTACTAGTATTGGTCGTTATATGCAAACCCCATAGCTTAATACCACTGCCTATCCCGCCGATACCTGGAACACTCAGGGTCTGAGCTCCAGGGTTCTAGGCGTGTATAGTCAGATTCTCACTCTTGCAATGCCTGCTTACCTTCTACCTTCTAGGTATTGGGACACCCCTCCTAATTATTGAGTTTAGGTGTTTCAGCCGCACACCTTTGCTAACACGTGTATGGAATCAAACACGCAGGCATATAAAGTTAATTATATGTGTATTTTTGCTATATTAATGTTCCTGGAGGGCTAAGCCAAATGCCAAATGATTTAGGTAAACTATAAAAACACTCAGGAGCCGTGGCAACTGGTGTTTTATGTGGATAAGTGCAAGATAATGCCCCTGGGGCATAAAAACCCAAGGGGAATGCATAAAATAGTTGATGTTGAGGTTGGGACTGTATGAAAGGAAAGGGGTTTGGGTGGTATGTGATTAAAAACATGGAAATACATAAAGGGAATCAGCCAGATAAAGGAGGAGAGTATATTTAAAAGAAGAGAAACTACCAAAACCAAAGGACATAGATTTAAATTAGAGGGGCAAATCAGGAAATAATACTTTACAAAGGTTGTGGATGCATGGAATAGCCTTGCAACAGAAGTGGTAGAGGTTAATAGAGTGAAGGAGTTTAAGCATGCGAGGGATAGACATTGTGCATATATATATATATATATAGAGAGAGATATATATAAATATATATATATATATATATATATATATATATATCTCTCTCTATATATATATATATATATATACACGTCTGCACTCATCGTTCACAAGACACAGGAAGGTACTAAATGACAACCACAAGTGACAGTTGATGTAAGGCAGCGTGGCCTACTGGTAGAAGGCACTGGAGGAGGCGGGCTCCAGTCTCAATGAGAGCGTGGGTTCGATTCCCACCGCTGCCATTCACTTTTTAAAATCCCAATAATGCCATTAAGCCCTCCAAAATATTTTGTCAATTTATGTCAATTCAATTTATGCCCTCATACCATGGGGGGGAAATAATGTGCACAAAAAGGCAACAACAACAAAAAAAACATTGGGTATTTCTAAACAAAACTCAAGACAAACAGTATAATCTATTTAGCAGGTTTTTTTCATTATTTTTAGCAAAAGTGAGAAAAAGTCATATTTTAGCTGTGGTGACTCTCGTGAGAGTAGTCACCACAGCTAAGAGTAGGCCATTTTTTAATCTTTTTCAATTTTATATGATTAAAAACGTGTTACACTATATCGTATTTCCCTTGTGCTTTCTACGGTATGAACCAGCGCCATCTACTATATGTTGGAGGTTGGGATCTGAAAAAAGAAAAGAAAAAAAGACAAGCTGATATACTGAGCAGTATTTTAATCTGTGAGTGGAACTACAGAGGGGGAGATTGTGTATTTAAAATCGTATCACACAGTGTGTACGATGTTTGTTTTTTTCTATTTTATAATACCCTGATATTTGAGGAAAAAGAAGAGGAAGATAAATTGTATTCTCAAATGAAGCTCTTCAGGACCATCTAACAGTTTACTTAAGTATCATGTTTTACTTTTGTGATAATACTATTTTGTTATATTCTGTTACAATTGTATCATAGCGCTCCACCTGTAGAAATGTTGCAGGAACAGTGTGCAATCTGACCTTCAATAGACTGCATTGTGTCAAGCGATTATGCTCAGGAAGTGAAACTAACAAGGAGCAAACTAAAGGAATGGGATGCTCTATAACTCTTGAAAAAAAGCAAAACAACTCCTTTCTGACCTTTAGGGTCCACCCTCCATTGAATGCTGTTTAGTACACTTCATAAAGTTATTCCATGGGGTTTACTAAAAAGAAACATATATGCATGGAAAGACATCTCCAAACCACCAAGCATATCTGTTTAGCTCTCCCTTCCCACATTTCACTTGGTCTCCTCTCACATCTCCAACACCAGGGGGCCTCAAATTAAAAGTAAAAAGGTAAATCCTCATAGTTTCAAATATAACATTAAAATGTCACTTAAAAGGAAATGTAAAATGTAATCTTTTCAATAAAATTAATGGATTAGCATCTTTGTGATTTACATTTGCAAATTTTGGTTTTTTTTAAATAAAGCTGTAGTATTTAGTTATATGCTTCAACGTGCTTTGTGACCAATGGAACCTCTCCTGCCAGCTATCATTGTGTCATCATAGTAGAAGTCTCATATGTTACGCTGGCTCTCCACACACACAGAGCGCAAACACTTTTGAAGGACCATCTCAAGACAGCTGGCTACCTGGCAAAATGATCTGCGGAGTGTCGGCTCCCCGGCAAAGAGATCCGCAGAGCGTCAGGTTTCCATCAACAGATTTGAAGACTGTCAACATGTCTATGTATTTCTTGTTGCTATGACATTTTAAGAAAAAAATGCTCTACATTTTAGTACTAGTCAGAGTTAGCCTCTTAGTGCCCAGAGGGAGGGGCAGTTCTTCGAGCCATGGCTTCCCAGAGATTTCCTTCAATAAAACAAGGTTTTTTCTTTCCTCCGTGCTGAAGAATGACTCTTCGTGAGTCCAGAGGCAGCTCCATCTTTAAACTATCCATACAATGTTTACTATTAAATAAAAAGGTTTGTTCTCATAATTGTTGCTGTCTATGAGTAATTCTTTTAAATTACTATCACCTTTAGTTAAAATGGTATTATTCCAAAAAGTCTACAATGCTGTGCTAATGAAACTTATTTTTGGACTACCAATTTGATTTTATGTCATTGAAATTTGGTGTTACTGTGAAATAGACATCAAATGTTTTAGTTATTTATTGTAAAAACACATCTAACTCATTTAACACATCTATTAAAACTAAAGCAAACACAGTCGTTAGCTGAATGTGTTCAATGACAATAGCAAAAGGAACACCTTTGTCACCAACTTTCTGTGTGACACAGATCCAGACGGGTATTTACAATGCCGGCACCCGTACTATTGTTCTTGTCTCGTCTACCGTTTGCCGGAGAACTCGCCGCAAAAGTTCTTCTCCCAGCAAAACAGTACAAGTGGAAAAACCCCAAGTAACGTCCACCAGGGTACCGATGATCCTAACAGTGAGGAGGCTCCAGAATAAGTAGATAAATATGTTTAAATGATAGTTCTTGAGTATGCCAGGTGAAGTTTCTGAAACGGCGCGAATACCACAGAGAATGGGAAAATCGTGTCTGGGGCACGATTCGCTAAATTAGTGAAACCCCCCAAAAAAACAAATGTAGTCAAGCTCAGAATCACAACCAGAGCGGGACGTCAGGCGGGCCAAAGGTCATACACTAGATGGCTAGTCAGATAAACAGGGGTTAAATTCCAGAGCGTGTAGTCAGGCGGACCGGGTCATACACAGGACGGAAACAAATTCGAATCGCTGAGCAAAAGGAAGGTCAGGAACGCCAAGGGTCGGGAACAAAAATGCAACCAACTTGATATCAAAGCGAGGACCACGCCAGGGAATAGTCCATGCGGTTGCCGGGCAGAGTACCACAGCCGCTGCTGGGTAGACCCCAGTCCTAGAAATTGGTAATTAAACCACGGTTCCCAAACGAGCTCCCTCTCTGTAACCATCACCAAGTATTGCCCACCACAAGCTTAATGTACCCTCAAAAGAGCATCCGTAACGACGCTGTTCCAATTGTCGGCAGGCATCGTCGCGGTCCCTAGCTGCCGCACAGTTCCATGAATTTGTGGCTAGGTCCCGGTCAGGCGCATCGAGTGTTTCCTGGCTTGCAGACCCCCCATGGCCGGCTAGTGCATGGGAGTCTGGTTCCAACAGACCAGACGGGGTTTTCCGTTCACCCTGTGCTCCCCAGACAAGGGACTGGGCAAGCAGGTAAGGAGTCTCCCCAGAAATCCAAAAGTGCCCTACTCCCACACTCAAACATAACCCCACGAGTCTTCAGCCTTAAAGGGTTAACTTGACACTTAAGCTTAACATTGGAAGCTTTTAGCTAATTACTAAAAACCATATATTTTTATGTAAGTAACATTCTATCAAGCGTTGTCAACATTTCATGAGGATTTTAAAAAACAAAACAAAAAGATTTTGTCTTTAAAGAGCAAACCTTTGCTAGAGACGGACTCTATGCATTGTTAGTGACTCTCGTGAGAGTAGTCACCACGGCTATGTAGGCGACGTATGTATTTCAGGAATCTGGTAAAGAAGGAAAAGAGATCCCTGGTCTTGTGAGCTTACAGTCTCTTAGGAGGTTCATAAACTATGGTTAGGTACAAACTTGACAAGACATCTGCTTACTTTGGTTCTTTTGAGGATTAGTTCCATTTTCTTCATACTTTATTGTACTAGGATTTCTTAGCTCATAAAAAGAACCTTGATCTCACTCTTGCCCAAATAATATATCACCCAGTTACCCACACCCTCTTTTTAAACGCCAAGCAAAGAAAGAAAGTGCTGTAAGACACACTGTTCCTTTGAAGTTGTTTCAGAAAAAAATACATCTTTGAAACTAAATTGTCTTCAGATCCTACATGCTTGCTCCACTGAACATATTAATGCTGTAGGTACACTTATGGTTTTTAATACTAACAATTATGGATATCACCCTTTGTACTAGTATTGGTCGTTATATGCAAACCCCATAGCTTAATACCACTGCCTATCCCGCCGATACCTGGAACACTCAGGGTCTGAGCTCCAGGGTTCTAGGCGTGTATAGTCAGATTCTCACTCTTGCAATGCCTGCTTACCTTCTACCTTCTAGGTATTGGGACACCCCTCCTAATTATTGAGTTTAGGTGTTTCAGCCGCACACCTTTGCTAACACGTGTATGGAATCAAACACGCAGGCATATAAAGTTAATTATATGTGTATTTTTGCTATATTAATGTTCCTGGAGGGCTAAGCCAAATGCCAAATGATTTAGGTAAACTATAAAAACACTCAGGAGCCGTGGCAACTGGTGTTTTATGTGGATAAGTGCAAGATAATGCCCCTGGGGCATAAAAACCCAAGGGGAATGCATAAAATAGTTGATGTTGAGGTTGGGACTGTATGAAAGGAAAGGGGTTTGGGTGGTATGTGATTAAAAACATGGAAATACATAAAGGGAATCAGCCAGATAAAGGAGGAGAGTATATTTAAAAGAAGAGAAACTACCAAAACCAAAGGACATAGATTTAAATTAGAGGGGCAAATCAGGAAATAATACTTTACAAAGGTTGTGGATGCATGGAATAGCCTTGCAACAGAAGTGGTAGAGGTTAATAGAGTGAAGGAGTTTAAGCATGCGAGGGATAGACATTGTGCATATATATATATATATAGAGAGAGATATATATAAATATATATATATATATATATATATATATCTCTCTCTATATATATATATATATATACACGTCTGCACTCATCGTTCACAAGACACAGGAAGGTACTAAATGACAACCACAAGTGACAGTTGATGTAAGGCAGCGTGGCCTACTGGTAGAAGGCACTGGAGGAGGCGGGCTCCAGTCTCAATGAGAGCGTGGGTTCGATTCCCACCGCTGCCATTCACTTTTTAAAATCCCAATAATGCCATTAAGCCCTCCAAAATATTTTGTCAATTTATGTCAATTCAATTTATGCCCTCATACCATGGGGGGGAAATAATGTGCACAAAAAGGCAACAACAACAAAAAAAACATTGGGTATTTCTAAACAAAACTCAAGACAAACAGTATAATCTATTTAGCAGGTTTTTTTCATTATTTTTAGCAAAAGTGAGAAAAAGTCATATTTTAGCTGTGGTGACTCTCGTGAGAGTAGTCACCACAGCTAAGAGTAGGCCATTTTTTAATCTTTTTCAATTTTATATGATTAAAAACGTGTTACACTATATCGTATTTCCCTTGTGCTTTCTACGGTATGAACCAGCGCCATCTACTATATGTTGGAGGTTGGGATCTGAAAAAAGAAAAGAAAAAAAGACAAGCTGATATACTGAGCAGTATTTTAATCTGTGAGTGGAACTACAGAGGGGGAGATTGTGTATTTAAAATCGTATCACACAGTGTGTACGATGTTTGTTTTTTTCTATTTTATAATACCCTGATATTTGAGGAAAAAGAAGAGGAAGATAAATTGTATTCTCAAATGAAGCTCTTCAGGACCATCTAACAGTTTACTTAAGTATCATGTTTTACTTTTGTGATAATACTATTTTGTTATATTCTGTTACAATTGTATCATAGCGCTCCACCTGTAGAAATGTTGCAGGAACAGTGTGCAATCTGACCTTCAATAGACTGCATTGTGTCAAGCGATTATGCTCAGGAAGTGAAACTAACAAGGAGCAAACTAAAGGAATGGGATGCTCTATAACTCTTGAAAAAAAGCAAAACAACTCCTTTCTGACCTTTAGGGTCCACCCTCCATTGAATGCTGTTTAGTACACTTCATAAAGTTATTCCATGGGGTTTACTAAAAAGAAACATATATGCATGGAAAGACATCTCCAAACCACCAAGCATATCTGTTTAGCTCTCCCTTCCCACATTTCACTTGGTCTCCTCTCACATCTCCAACACCAGGGGGCCTCAAATTAAAAGTAAAAAGGTAAATCCTCATAGTTTCAAATATAACATTAAAATGTCACTTAAAAGGAAATGTAAAATGTAATCTTTTCAATAAAATTAATGGATTAGCATCTTTGTGATTTACATTTGCAAATTTTGTTTTTTTTTAAATAAAGCTGTAGTATTTAGTTATATGCTTCAACGTGCTTTGTGACCAATGGAACCTCTCCTGCCAGCTATCATTGTGTCATCATAGTAGAAGTCTCATATGTTACGCTGGCTCTCCACACACACAGAGCGCAAACACTTTTGAAGGACCATCTCAAGACAGCTGGCTACCTGGCAAAATGATCTGCGGAGTGTCGGCTCCCCGGCAAAGAGATCCGCAGAGCGTCAGGTTTCCATCAACAGATTTGAAGACTGTCAACATGTCTATGTATTTCTTGTTGCTATGACATTTTAAGAAAAAAATGCTCTACATTTTAGTACTAGTCAGAGTTAGCCTCTTAGTGCCCAGAGGGAGGGGCAGTTCTTCGAGCCATGGCTTCCCAGAGATTTCCTTCAATAAAACAAGGTTTTTTCTTTCCTCCGTGCTGAAGAATGACTCTTGGTGAGTCCAGAGGCAGCTCCATCTTTAAACTATCCATACAATGTTTACTATTAAATAAAAAGGTTTGTTCTCATAATTGTTGCTGTCTATGAGTAATTCTTTTAAATTACTATCACCTTTAGTTAAAATGGTATTATTCCAAAAAGTCTACAATGCTGTGCTAATGAAACTTATTTTTGGACTACCAATTTGATTTTATGTCATTGAAATTTGGTGTTACTGTGAAATAGACATCAAATGTTTTAGTTATTTATTGTAAAAACACATCTAACTCATTTAACACATCTATTAAAACTAAAGCAAACACAGTCGTTAGCTGAATGTGTTCAATGACAATAGCAAAAGGAACACCTTTGTCACCAACTTTCTGTGTGACACAGATCCAGACGGGTATTTACAATGCCGGCACCCGTACTATTGTTCTTGTCTCGTCTACCGTTTGCCGGAGAACTCGCCGCAAAAGTTCTTCTCCCAGCAAAACAGTACAAGTGGAAAAACCCCAAGTAACGTCCACCAGGGTACCGATGATCCTAACAGTGAGGAGGCTCCAGAATAAGTAGATAAATATGTTTAAATGATAGTTCTTGAGTATGCCAGGTGAAGTTTCTGAAACGGCGCGAATACCACAGAGAATGGGAAAATCGTGTCTGGGGCACGATTCGCTAAATTAGTGAAACCCCCCAAAAAAACAAATGTAGTCAAGCTCAGAATCACAACCAGAGCGGGACGTCAGGCGGGCCAAAGGTCATACACTAGATGGCTAGTCAGATAAACAGGGGTTAAATTCCAGAGCGTGTAGTCAGGCGGACCGGGTCATACACAGGACGGAAACAAATTCGAATCGCTGAGCAAAAGGAAGGTCAGGAACGCCAAGGGTCGGGAACAAAAATGCAACCAACTTGATATCAAAGCGAGGACCACGCCAGGGAATAGTCCATGCGGTTGCCGGGCAGAGTACCACAGCCGCTGCTGGGTAGACCCCAGTCCTAGAAATTGGTAATTAAACCACGGTTCCCAAACGAGCTCCCTCTCTGTAACCATCACCAAGTATTGCCCACCACAAGCTTAATGTACCCTCAAAAGAGCATCCGTAACGACGCTGTTCCAATTGTCGGCAGGCATCGTCGCGGTCCCTAGCTGCCGCACAGTTCCATGAATTTGTGGCTAGGTCCCGGTCAGGCGCATCGAGTGTTTCCTGGCTTGCAGACCCCCCATGGCCGGCTAGTGCATGGGAGTCTGGTTCCAACAGACCAGACGGGGTTTTCCGTTCACCCTGTGCTCCCCAGACAAGGGACTGGGCAAGCAGGTAAGGAGTCTCCCCAGAAATCCAAAAGTGCCCTACTCCCACACTCAAACATAACCCCACGAGTCTTCAGCCTTAAAGGGTTAACTTGACACTTAAGCTTAACATTGGAAGCTTTTAGCTAATTACTAAAAACCATATATTTTTATGTAAGTAACATTCTATCAAGCGTTGTCAACATTTCATGAGGATTTTAAAAAACAAAACAAAAAGATTTTGTCTTTAAAGAGCAAACCTTTGCTAGAGACGGACTCTATGCATTGTTAGTGACTCTCGTGAGAGTAGTCACCACGGCTATGTAGGCGACGTATGTATTTCAGGAATCTGGTAAAGAAGGAAAAGAGATCCCTGGTCTTGTGAGCTTACAGTCTCTTAGGAGGTTCATAAACTATGGTTAGGTACAAACTTGACAAGACATCTGCTTACTTTGGTTCTTTTGAGGATTAGTTCCATTTTCTTCATACTTTATTGTACTAGGATTTCTTAGCTCATAAAAAGAACCTTGATCTCACTCTTGCCCAAATAATATATCACCCAGTTACCCACACCCTCTTTTTAAACGCCAAGCAAAGAAAGAAAGTGCTGTAAGACACACTGTTCCTTTGAAGTTGTTTCAGAAAAAAATACATCTTTGAAACTAAATTGTCTTCAGATCCTACATGCTTGCTCCACTGAACATATTAATGCTGTAGGTACACTTATGGTTTTTAATACTAACAATTATGGATATCACCCTTTGTACTAGTATTGGTCGTTATATGCAAACCCCATAGCTTAATACCACTGCCTATCCCGCCGATACCTGGAACACTCAGGGTCTGAGCTCCAGGGTTCTAGGCGTGTATAGTCAGATTCTCACTCTTGCAATGCCTGCTTACCTTCTACCTTCTAGGTATTGGGACACCCCTCCTAATTATTGAGTTTAGGTGTTTCAGCCGCACACCTTTGCTAACACGTGTATGGAATCAAACACGCAGGCATATAAAGTTAATTATATGTGTATTTTTGCTATATTAATGTTCCTGGAGGGCTAAGCCAAATGCCAAATGATTTAGGTAAACTATAAAAACACTCAGGAGCCGTGGCAACTGGTGTTTTATGTGGATAAGTGCAAGATAATGCCCCTGGGGCATAAAAACCCAAGGGGAATGCATAAAATAGTTGATGTTGAGGTTGGGACTGTATGAAAGGAAAGGGGTTTGGGTGGTATGTGATTAAAAACATGGAAATACATAAAGGGAATCAGCCAGATAAAGGAGGAGAGTATATTTAAAAGAAGAGAAACTACCAAAACCAAAGGACATAGATTTAAATTAGAGGGGCAAATCAGGAAATAATACTTTACAAAGGTTGTGGATGCATGGAATAGCCTTGCAACAGAAGTGGTAGAGGTTAATAGAGTGAAGGAGTTTAAGCATGCGAGGGATAGACATTGTGCATATATATATATATATAGAGAGAGATATATATAAATATATATATATATATATATATATATATATCTCTCTATATATATATATATATATATACACGTCTGCACTCATCGTTCACAAGACACAGGAAGGTACTAAATGACAACCACAAGTGACAGTTGATGTAAGGCAGCGTGGCCTACTGGTAGAAGGCACTGGAGGAGGCGGGCTCCAGTCTCAATGAGAGCGTGGGTTCGATTCCCACCGCTGCCATTCACTTTTTAAAATCCCAATAATGCCATTAAGCCCTCCAAAATATTTTGTCAATTTATGTCAATTCAATTTATGCCCTCATACCATGGGGGGGGAAATAATGTGCACAAAAAGGCAACAACAACAAAAAAAACATTGGGTATTTCTAAACAAAACTCAAGACAAACAGTATAATCTATTTAGCAGGTTTTTTTCATTATTTTTAGCAAAAGTGAGAAAAAGTCATATTTTAGCTGTGGTGACTCTCGTGAGAGTAGTCACCACAGCTAAGAGTAGGCCATTTTTTAATCTTTTTCAATTTTATATGATTAAAAACGTGTTACACTATATCGTATTTCCCTTGTGCTTTCTACGGTATGAACCAGCGCCATCTACTATATGTTGGAGGTTGGGATCTGAAAAAAGAAAAGAAAAAAAGACAAGCTGATATACTGAGCAGTATTTTAATCTGTGAGTGGAACTACAGAGGGGGAGATTGTGTATTTAAAATCGTATCACACAGTGTGTACGATGTTTGTTTTTTTCTATTTTATAATACCCTGATATTTGAGGAAAAAGAAGAGGAAGATAAATTGTATTCTCAAATGAAGCTCTTCAGGACCATCTAACAGTTTACTTAAGTATCATGTTTTACTTTTGTGATAATACTATTTTGTTATATTCTGTTACAATTGTATCATAGCGCTCCACCTGTAGAAATGTTGCAGGAACAGTGTGCAATCTGACCTTCAATAGACTGCATTGTGTCAAGCGATTATGCTCAGGAAGTGAAACTAACAAGGAGCAAACTAAAGGAATGGGATGCTCTATAACTCTTGAAAAAAAGCAAAACAACTCCTTTCTGACCTTTAGGGTCCACCCTCCATTGAATGCTGTTTAGTACACTTCATAAAGTTATTCCATGGGGTTTACTAAAAAGAAACATATATGCATGGAAAGACATCTCCAAACCACCAAGCATATCTGTTTAGCTCTCCCTTCCCACATTTCACTTGGTCTCCTCTCACATCTCCAACACCAGGGGGCCTCAAATTAAAAGTAAAAAGGTAAATCCTCATAGTTTCAAATATAACATTAAAATGTCACTTAAAAGGAAATGTAAAATGTAATCTTTTCAATAAAATTAATGGATTAGCATCTTTGTGATTTACATTTGCAAATTTTGTTTTTTTTTAAATAAAGCTGTAGTATTTAGTTATATGCTTCAACGTGCTTTGTGACCAATGGAACCTCTCCTGCCAGCTATCATTGTGTCATCATAGTAGAAGTCTCATATGTTACGCTGGCTCTCCACACACACAGAGCGCAAACACTTTTGAAGGACCATCTCAAGACAGCTGGCTACCTGGCAAAATGATCTGCGGAGTGTCGGCTCCCCGGCAAAGAGATCCGCAGAGCGTCAGGTTTCCATCAACAGATTTGAAGACTGTCAACATGTCTATGTATTTCTTGTTGCTATGACATTTTAAGAAAAAAATGCTCTACATTTTAGTACTAGTCAGAGTTAGCCTCTTAGTGCCCAGAGGGAGGGGCAGTTCTTCGAGCCATGGCTTCCCAGAGATTTCCTTCAATAAAACAAGGTTTTTTCTTTCCTCCGTGCTGAAGAATGACTCTTCGTGAGTCCAGAGGCAGCTCCATCTTTAAACTATCCATACAATGTTTACTATTAAATAAAAAGGTTTGTTCTCATAATTGTTGCTGTCTATGAGTAATTCTTTCAAATTACTATCACCTTTAGTTAAAATGGTATTATTCCAAAAAGTCTACAATGCTGTGCTAATGAAACTTATTTTTGGACTACCAATTTGATTTTATGTCATTGAAATTTGGTGTTACTGTGAAATAGACATCAAATGTTTTAGTTATTTATTGTAAAAACACATCTAACTCATTTAACACATCTATTAAAACTAAAGCAAACACAGTCGTTAGCTGAATGTGTTCAATGACAATAGCAAAAGGAACACCTTTGTCACCAACTTTCTGTGTGACACAGATCC
Organism: Spea bombifrons; assembly: GCF_027358695.1. NCBI lineage: Eukaryota > Metazoa > Chordata > Amphibia > Anura > Pelobatidae > Spea > Spea bombifrons. Next base: position 79,645,253 of record NC_071087.1, on the reverse strand, counting down.
AGACGGGTATTTACAATGCCGGCACCCGTACTATTGTTCTTGTCTCGTCTACCGTTTGCCGGAGAACTCGCCGCAAAAGTTCTTCTCCCAGCAAAACAGTACAAGTGGAAAAACCCCAAGTAACGTCCACCAGGGTACCGATGATCCTAACAGTGAGGAGGCTCCAGAATAAGTAGATAAATATGTTTAAATGATAGTTCTTGAGTATGCCAGGTGAAGTTTCTGAAACGGCGCGAATACCACAGAGAATGGGAAAATCGTGTCTGGGGCACGATTCGCTAAATTAGTGAAACCCCCCAAAAAAACAAATGTAGTCAAGCTCAGAATCACAACCAGAGCGGGACGTCAGGCGGGCCAAAGGTCATACACTAGATGGCTAGTCAGATAAACAGGGGTTAAATTCCAGAGCGTGTAGTCAGGCGGACCGGGTCATACACAGGACGGAAACAAATTCGAATCGCTGAGCAAAAGGAAGGTCAGGAACGCCAAGGGTCGGGAACAAAAATGCAACCAACTTGATATCAAAGCGAGGACCACGCCAGGGAATAGTCCATGCGGTTGCCGGGCAGAGTACCACAGCCGCTGCTGGGTAGACCCCAGTCCTAGAAATTGGTAATTAAACCACGGTTCCCAAACGAGCTCCCTCTCTGTAACCATCACCAAGTATTGCCCACCACAAGCTTAATGTACCCTCAAAAGAGCATCCGTAACGACGCTGTTCCAATTGTCGGCAGGCATCGTCGCGGTCCCTAGCTGCCGCACAGTTCCATGAATTTGTGGCTAGGTCCCGGTCAGGCGCATCGAGTGTTTCCTGGCTTGCAGACCCCCCATGGCCGGCTAGTGCATGGGAGTCTGGTTCCAACAGACCAGACGGGGTTTTCCGTTCACCCTGTGCTCCCCAGACAAGGGACTGGGCAAGCAGGTAAGGAGTCTCCCCAGAAATCCAAAAGTGCCCTACTCCCACACTCAAACATAACCCCACGAGTCTTCAGCCTTAAAGGGTTAACTTGACACTTAAGCTTAACATTGGAAGCTTTTAGCTAATTACTAAAAACCATATATTTTTATGTAAGTAACATTCTATCAAGCGTTGTCAACATTTCATGAGGATTTTAAAAAACAAAACAAAAAGATTTTGTCTTTAAAGAGCAAACCTTTGCTAGAGACGGACTCTATGCATTGTTAGTGACTCTCGTGAGAGTAGTCACCACGGCTATGTAGGCGACGTATGTATTTCAGGAATCTGGTAAAGAAGGAAAAGAGATCCCTGGTCTTGTGAGCTTACAGTCTCTTAGGAGGTTCATAAACTATGGTTAGGTACAAACTTGACAAGACATCTGCTTACTTTGGTTCTTTTGAGGATTAGTTCCATTTTCTTCATACTTTATTGTACTAGGATTTCTTAGCTCATAAAAAGAACCTTGATCTCACTCTTGCCCAAATAATATATCACCCAGTTACCCACACCCTCTTTTTAAACGCCAAGCAAAGAAAGAAAGTGCTGTAAGACACACTGTTCCTTTGAAGTTGTTTCAGAAAAAAATACATCTTTGAAACTAAATTGTCTTCAGATCCTACATGCTTGCTCCACTGAACATATTAATGCTGTAGGTACACTTATGGTTTTTAATACTAACAATTATGGATATCACCCTTTGTACTAGTATTGGTCGTTATATGCAAACCCCATAGCTTAATACCACTGCCTATCCCGCCGATACCTGGAACACTCAGGGTCTGAGCTCCAGGGTTCTAGGCGTGTATAGTCAGATTCTCACTCTTGCAATGCCTGCTTACCTTCTACCTTCTAGGTATTGGGACACCCCTCCTAATTATTGAGTTTAGGTGTTTCAGCCGCACACCTTTGCTAACACGTGTATGGAATCAAACACGCAGGCATATAAAGTTAATTATATGTGTATTTTTGCTATATTAATGTTCCTGGAGGGCTAAGCCAAATGCCAAATGATTTAGGTAAACTATAAAAACACTCAGGAGCCGTGGCAACTGGTGTTTTATGTGGATAAGTGCAAGATAATGCCCCTGGGGCATAAAAACCCAAGGGGAATGCATAAAATAGTTGATGTTGAGGTTGGGACTGTATGAAAGGAAAGGGGTTTGGGTGGTATGTGATTAAAAACATGGAAATACATAAAGGGAATCAGCCAGATAAAGGAGGAGAGTATATTTAAAAGAAGAGAAACTACCAAAACCAAAGGACATAGATTTAAATTAGAGGGGCAAATCAGGAAATATTACTTTACAAAGGTTGTGGATGCATGGAATAGCCTTGCAACAGAAGTGGTAGAGGTTAATAGAGTGAAGGAGTTTAAGCATGCGAGGGATAGACATTGTGTATATATATATATATATATATATATAGAGAGAGAGAGAGAGAGAGAGAGAGAGATAAATATTATATATCCCTCTCTATATATATATATATATATATACACGTCTGCACTCATCGTTCACAAGACACAGGAAGGTACTAAATGACAACCACAAGTGACAGTTGATGTAAGGCAGCGTGGCCTACTGGTAGACGGCACTGGAGGAGGCGGGCTCCAGTCTCAATGAGAGCGTGGGTTCGATTCCCACCGCTGCCATTCACTTTTTAAAATCCCAATAATGCCATTAAGCCCTCCAAAATATTATGTCAATTTATGTCAATTCAATTTATGCCCTCATACCATGGGGGGGAAATAATGTGCACAAAAAGGCAACAACAACAAAAAAAAACATTGGGTATTTCTAAACAAAACTCAAGACAAACAGTATAATCTATTTAGCAGGTTTTTTTCATTATTTTTAGCAAAAGTGAGAAAAAGTCATATTTTAGCTGTGGTGACTCTCGTGAGAGTAGTCACCACAGCTAAGAGTAGGCCATTTTTTAATCTTTTTCAATTTTATATGATTAAAAACGTGTTACACTATATCGTATTTCCCTTGTGCTTTCTACGGTATGAACCAGCGCCATCTACTATATGTTGGAGGTTGGGATCTGAAAAAAGAAAAGAAAAAAAGACAAGCCGATATACTGAGCAGTATTTTAATCTGTGAGTGGAACTACAGAGGGGGAGATTGTGTATTTAAAATCGTATCACACAGTGTGTACGATGTTTGTTTTTTTCTATTTTATAATACCCTGATATTTGAGGAAAAAGAAGAGGAAGATAAATTGTATTCTCAAATGAAGCTCTTCAGGACCATCTAACAGTTTACTTAAGTATCATGTTTTACTTTTGTGATAATACTATTTTGTTATATTCTGTTACAATTGTATCATAGCGCTCCACCTGTAGAAATGTTGCAGGAACAGTGTGCAATCTGACCTTCAATAGACTGCATTGTGTCAAGCGATTATGCTCAGGAAGGGACACCAACAAGGAGCAAACTAAAGGAATGGGATGCTCTATAACTCTTGAAAAAAAGCAAAACAACTCCTTTCTGACCTTTAGGGTCCACCCTCCATTGAATGCTGTTTAGTACACTTCATAAAGTTATTCCATGGGGTTTACTAAAAAGAAACATATATGCATGGAAAGACATCTCCAAACCACCAAGCATATCTGTTTAGCTCTCCCTTCCCACATTTCACTTGGTCTCCTCTCACATCTCCAACACCAGGGGGCCTCAAATTAAAAGTAAAAAGGTAAATCCTCATAGTTTCAAATATCACATTAAAATGTCACTTAAAAGGAAATGTAAAATGTAATCTTTTCAATAAAATTAATGGATTAGCATCTTTGTGATTTACATTTGCAAATTTTGGTTTTTTTTTAAATAAAGCTGTAGTATTTAGTTATATGCTTCAACATGCTTTGTGACCAATGGAACCTCTCCTGCCAGGTATCATTGTGTCATCATAGTAGAAGTCTCATATGTTACGCTGGCTCTCCACACACACAGAGCGCAAACACTTTTGAAGGACCATCTCAAGACAGCTGGCTACCTGGCAAAATGATCTGCGGAGTGTCGGCTCCCCGGCAAAGAGATCCGCAGAGCGTCAGGTTTCCATCAACAGATTTGAAGACTGTCAACATGTCTATGTATTTCTTGTTGCTATGACATTTTAAGAAAAAAATGCTCTACATTTTAGTACTAGTCAGAGTTAGCCTCTTAGTGCCCAGAGGGAGGGGCAGTTCTTCGAGCCATGGCTTCCCAGAGATTTCCTTCAATAAAACAAGGTTTTTTCTTTCCTCCGTGCTGAAGAATGACTCTTCGTGAGTCCAGAGGCAGCTCCATCTTTAAACTATCCATACAATGTTTACTATGAAATAAAAAGGTTTGTTCTCATAATTGTTGCTGTCTATGAGTAATTCTTTCAAATTACTATCACCTTTAGTTAAAATGGTATTATTCCAAAAAGTCTACAATGCTGTGCTAATGAAACTTATTTTTGGACTACCAATTTGATTTTATGTCATTGAAATTTGGTGTTACTGTGAAATAGACATCAAATGTTTTAGTTATTTATTGTAAAAACACATCTAACTCATTTAACACATCTATTAAAACTAAAGCAAACACAGTCGTTAGCTGAATGTGTTCAATGACAATAGCAAAAGGAACACCTTTGTCACCAACTTTCTGTGTGACACAGATCCAGACGGGTATTTACAATGCCGGCACCCGTACTATTGTTCTTGTCTCGTCTACCGTTTGCCGGAGAACTCGCCGCAAAAGTTCTTCTCCCAGCAAAACAGTACAAGTGGAAAAACCCCAAGTAACGTCCACCAGGGTACCGATGATCCTAACAGTGAGGAGGCTCCAGAATAAGTAGATAAATATGTTTAAATGATAGTTCTTGAGTATGCCAGGTGAAGTTTCTGAAACGGCGCGAATACCACAGAGAATGGGAAAATCGTGTCTGGGGCACGATTCGCTAAATTAGTGAAACCCCCCAAAAAAACAAATGTAGTCAAGCTCAGAATCACAACCAGAGCGGGACGTCAGGCGGGCCAAAGGTCATACACTAGATGGCTAGTCAGATAAACAGGGGTTAAATTCCAGAGCGTGTAGTCAGGCGGACCGGGTCATACACAGGACGGAAACAAATTCGAATCGCTGAGCAAAAGGAAGGTCAGGAACGCCAAGGGTCGGGAACAAAAATGCAACCAACTTGATATCAAAGCGAGGACCACGCCAGGGAATAGTCCATGCGGTTGCCGGGCAGAGTACCACAGCCGCTGCTGGGTAGACCCCAGTCCTAGAAATTGGTAATTAAACCACGGTTCCCAAACGAGCTCCCTCTCTGTAACCATCACCAAGTATTGCACACCACAAGCTTAATGTACCCTCAAAAGAGCATCCGTAACGACGCTGTTCCAATTGTCGGCAGGCATCGTCGCGGTCCCTAGCTGCCGCACAGTTCCATGAATTTGTGGCTAGGTCCCGGTCAGGCGCATCGAGTGTTTCCTGGCTTGCAGACCCCCCATGGCCGGCTAGTGCATGGGAGTCTGGTTCCAACAGACCAGACGGGGTTTTCCGTTCACCCTGTGCTCCCCAGACAAGGGACTGGGCAAGCAGGTAAGGAGTCTCCCCAGAAATCCAAAAGTGCCCTACTCCCACACTCAAACATAACCCCACGAGTCTTCAGCCTTAAAGGGTTAACTTGACACTTAAATTGCACCTAAGCCTCAGACCCTCTAGGTTTAGACTATGGCCTGTTGTTCTAACATTGTTCTTCCTTTTAAATAAGCTTGCCTCTTCTACTTTGTTAATTCCCTTTTAAGTATTTAAATGCTTCTATTGCATCTCCGATCATCTTCTTTACTCCAAGCTATATATATATTAAGATACTTTAGTCTTTCCTGATAATTTCTATCTTGTAAACGACTAAATCTGCTACACAAGAGGGACATTATGCACCAAGCAGGACCCCATCGTGGCCACCACCTCACCCATTCAGCCAATATTTAAAATGATAAAGAAAAAAAAGCTTTGACTATTCTCATAATCATTGTTAATGAATATTTCTTTCTAAATAATAAAAAAGTTGCTCTACCTTGTCCGCTGGCCCCTACGCGTCTTCTTTCAGCCAGCTCCACTTCTTCTCTTCTTCTTATATTTCTCCTTGGTATCCGCTCCGTTGACCAGGACTCCTGGATTAGTTCTGCAAAAGCTAAGGAAACTGTCTTTGTCACCCACTTTCTGCGTTAATCCAAACAGGTATATGCACTGCCGGTGCCTGCACTGTTGGTCACCAGTTTGACCAACCACAACAGAGACAAAGGACATTACAGAAGTGGGCAGCAGAGGTAAGCTTAACATTGGAAGCTTTTAGCTAATTACTAAAAACCATATATTTTTATGTAAGTAACATTCTATAAAGCGTTGTCAACATTTCATGAGGATTTTAAAAAACAAAACAAAAAGATTTTGTCTTTAAAGAGCAAACCTTTGCTAGAGACGGACTCTATGCATTGTTAGTGACTCTCGTGAGAGTAGTCACCACGGCTATGTAGGCGACGTATGTATTTCAGGAATCTGGTAAAGAAGGAAAAGAGATCCCTGGTCTTGTGAGCTTACAGTCTCTTAGGAGGTTCATAAACTATGGTTATGTACAAACTTGACAAGACATCTGCTTACTTTGGTTCTTTTAAGGATTAGTTCCATTTTCTTCATACTTTATTGTACTAGGATTTCTTAGCTCATAAAAAGAACCTTGATCTCACTCTTGCCCAAATAATATATCACCCAGTTACCCACACCCTCTTTTTAAACGCCAAGCAAAGAAAGAAAGTGCTGTAAGACACACTGTTCCTTTGAAGTTGTTTCAGAACAAAATACATCTTTGAAACTAGATTGTCTTCAGATCCTACATGCTTGCTCCACTGAACATATTAATGCTGTAGGTACACTTATGGTTTTTAATACTAACGATTATGGATATCACCCTTTGTACTAGTATTGGTCGTTATATGCAAACCCCATAGCTTAATACCACTGCCTATCCCGCCGATACCTGGAACACTCAGGGTCTGAGCTCCAGGGTTCTAGGCGTGTATAGTCAGATTCTCACTCTTGCAATGCCTGCTTACCTTCTACCTTCTAGGTATTGGGACACCCCTCCTAATTATTGAGTTTAGGTGTTTCAGTCGCACACCTTTGCTAACACGTGTATGGAATCAAACACACAGGCATATAAAGTTAATTATATGTGTATTTTTGCTATATTAATGTTCCTGGAGGGCTAAGCCAAATGCCAAATGATTTAGGTAAACTATAAAAACACTCAGGAGCCGTGGCAACTGGTGGTTTATGTGGATAAGTGCAAGATAATGCCCCTGGGGCATAAAAACCCAAGGGGAATGCATAAAATAGTTGATGTTGAGGTTGGGACTGTATGAAAGGAAAGGGGTTTGGGCGGTATGTGATTAAAAACATGGAAATACATAAAGGGAATCAGCCAGATAAAATATTATGTCAGTTTCTTTTATGGTCTTCTACGGGTTAAGTGTGGCTTGACTGCCATCTAGAGGGGATGACAGGACATCGCAGGGACACATTCACAATCCAGGCTGCAGTGTTTGTATGAATGGATAGATATAGATACACTACAGGGCCGGACTGGGACTGAAAAGCAGCCCTGGAAAAATTTGGAGACCAGCCCCATATAGTTTATCTCACGGTGAAGCTCTTATACCCACACGCACCCCTTATATACACCCGAGTCACACTATGTGCCATTCTTTTTATCTCATTATTTGTATTAAAATGCCAGAAAGCAAAAGTGTTAAATGAAATACATTACACATAATGGGAACAAAAAATGTACTAATGCGAACATTTTTAGATGAAAGAGTTCCATTTTATTCAGTGGAACAAAACACTGATCACATTATTCTTCACGATATTCTGGTAAGAAACTTTTATTTCTTTATTAATTCATGTAGACTACTTTTTTCCATATTTAATAAAAGCTATGATTGAGACATGTTTGGTTTTTATTTCCTTTCATTTGACAACCTACCCCCGAGTTATGCACCTCTGCCCCCAGGCTTGCCACTCTGCCCCCCTGATATGCCTTCTAACCCCCTATATGCCACTCTGCCTCCAGAAATGCCTTATACCCCCTATATGCCACTCTGTCCCATGATATGCCTTCTAACCCCTTATATGCCACTCTGCAATATAGGGGGTTAAAAGGCATATCATGGGACAGAGTGGCATATAGTGGGTATAAGGCATTCCTGGAGGCAGAGTGGCATGAAGGGGGTTAAAAAGCATATCATGGGGCACTCTGCCTCCAGAAAAGCCTTATGCCCCCCTATATGCCACTCTGCCTCCCTAATATGCTTTATACCCTCCTATATGCCACTCTGCCCCATAATATGCCTTTTAATCCCCTATATGCCACTCTGCCTCCAGAAATGCCTTTTACTCCCTATGTCACTCTGCCTCCAGAAATGCCTAATACCCCCCATATGCCACTCTGCCTCCCTGATATGCCTCAACCCTCCTATATGCCCCTCTGCCCCGTGATATGCCTTTAGGGCTGCAACTAACGATTATTTTAATAATCGATTAGTTGGCCGATTATTTTTTCGATTAATCGATTAATCGGATAAAAAAAATGAATGTAAATTTTTCATTTATTTAAAATAATTTACTAAACAAATGATGTTAAATACAAACAGCAGAATAAAAAAACTTTGATAATACATTTCTTGTCTTTATTTCCCAACCAGCCCCCCAATATATGCACATTTGAGCCCAGGCTTGCTACGCTGCCTCCCAGACATGCCACGCTGCCTACCACAGCACTCCACGCTGCCTCCCACATCTGCCACTCCACGCTGCCTCCCACATATGCCACTCCACGCTGCCTCCCACATATGCCACTCCACGCTGCCTCCCACATCTGCCACGCCATGCTGCCTCCCACATCTGCCACTCCACTCTACCCCCCACATGCCACTGTGCCTGATACGCCTTATACCCCCTGAAACACCACTACATCCTCCCCAGACATGCCACCCTGCCCTCCCCACATATGCCACGCCATGCTGCCTCCCACATCTGCCACTCCACAATGCCTCCCACATATGCCACGCTGCCTCCCACATCTGCCACTGTGCCTGATACGCCTTATATCCCCTGATACCCCACTCCATCCTCCCCAGACATGCCACCCTGCCTCCCAGACATGCCACTTCTCTACCCCCAGATATGCCACATACACCCTGATACACCACTCCGTCCTCCCCAGACATGCCACACTGCCCTCCCCACATATGCCTTATATACTGTATATGCCTTATACCCCCAGATATGTCACTTCACTGCCCCCAGGATTTAGATTCCCCTAAATTAACCCTAAACTCCCCATTAACCATAACTGCCCCTAAATTAACCCTTAACACCCCCTTAACCACAGCATCCCCTAAATTAACCCTAAAGACCCCATCAACCACAGCATCCCCTAAATTAACCCTAAACACACCATTAACCACAACTGCCTCAAATTAACCCCAAACACCCCATTAACCACAGCATCCCCTAAATTAACCCTAAACACCCCATTAACCATAACTGCCCCTAAATTAACCCTAAACACCCCATTAACCATAACTGCCCTTAAATTAACCCTAAACACCCCATTAACCATAACTGCCCCTAAATTAACCCCCACCTCCCCTAACTTTCAGTAGCCCAAATATTAATTTTATACTTACAGTTAGATGAGTGTCACAGCCATGTGGTTCTGGCCTTCTGGGAGAAGGAAGGGGGCGGGGCCAGTTGTCACAGTGATTTCAGGGAGGGACTGGTAAGTAGGAGCTGCTGTTGTGAGTCACTCAAACGGATTATATAATGAGGGGTATTTTTCAGAGCGTTTGCTTTGAAAAAACCCTCATTTTATAATCGATAATAATCGATTCAATTAATCGATAATGAAATTCGTTGGCAACGAATTTCATTATCGATTATTATCGATTTTATCGATTAGTTGTTGCAGCCCTACTGCAAAGTCAGCGGTGACAATTTATAGGGAACTGGTTACTCTGCGCAGAGTTAGATAAAGCCTTTACCTTGCCTTTTGTACACAGTATACAATTTGTAGCCATTGAACGAGAATGACTTGGGCATAAATGTAGATAATAAACAGTGTTAAACATCAGACAGGAGCAGCAAGGGCCAATAAGACGTTGTCATTTATGAAAAGGGAGCTGCTGAGTTAATAAAAGGAATGGAACTCCTTAGTTAATAATACGTTGAAATTGTTTACTTAGCAAAAAAAAGGAGTCTTAGAGGGGATATGATTTCCTTATACAAATACATACAGGGTTAATAACAGCTGACCTCTAATGATCTATTGATTAATATGACTGTACAAAAAACACGACATTCATTCATGAGAAATTTTCACTTAAAGCAGTCAATCTTTACAATAAAGATGTGGAATTCACTAGCCACAGACATTGTGCTATCAGATTCGATAGATGCTTTTTAATATGGGCTCAAATTATTTTATAGAAATATTGCGGAACCCCCAATACTTACTCCTCAGATCAGTGAATGATATTCGATGAGTATGCGCGGAATTCTTCTATTGTTTTATGTTAGTGTGTGTGCAGGCATGTTATTACTGTGTGTGTCTGGGTATGATATTGTCTGTGTGTGTCTCTCTGGGTATGATAGCATGCATTTGTGTTAGTGTGAGTATCTGTGTGTGCATTAGTGCTGATTGTCTGGTTGTGTTAGTGTCAGGGTGTGTGTTAATGTATGGGTCTGGTTGTGTTAGTGTGAATGTCTGGGTGTGTGTATAAGTGCTGATTGTCTGGTTGTGTTAGTGTGAGTGCCTGGGTGTGTGTGCTTTAGTAAAAAGATTGTGAGGAGAACCGGTGTGCCCCAAAAATAGTGTGTGGTAAATAAGGAAATCTCTAAAAATACTTCCCTTTTGTTTTCTCACAGCTGCCTTCTTAAAAACAACTCTCTCCAGGTGTTGTAAAGTATAGGTTCAATTTTAGGGGGCGCTCATGTAAGAAAAACAAACGAAACAACAATAGTGTAGACTGTTCAGACGATACGGTGTTAATTATATTGCGTTAGTTGCACTCACAATAGTGCTGAAGATTTGCGTCTGTTTCTCATTCCCTTCTCATAGCAGCTCGTGAAAAAGGTAGTAAATGGTTGCACTCACGGGATCCAATGCACATAAAATTATGTGCAAGGTGCGCTCAGGGAGGGGGGTAGGGGAAGCCCACGGTGTCCAGGATCTCTTCTCCAAATGTCATGGAATTTCAGGTCCAATCCCCCGAACGCTGTGATACAGTGCGGCAACTTCTTCCAGCCAGGGAGCGGGAAAACCACCCCCAGAGAAAAAACAACTGCTGCTTATATTTAAAAATATAGATTTATTATGGGACTATCCCTTTTATTTAAATTTTAAAAAAGTACTTTAAGATATATAAAATATAAATCTGTAAAAGGCAAACGATTAAGTGAAATAAAAAGTCTTTCCTCAACTCGTTTCGGCTTTAATGGCTTCCTCAGGAAAAAAAAAAGTATTTGATCGCTTCTTCCACTCTTTTTATGTGTGTTAATTCGTTGTATTTTCTTCCATATACGCTAGATGGCGGTGTCACGTTGTTTCCCAGAACATGAGGACGTGTTGTACGCACATGTACACTAGGTGGCGCTGTTACGTCATTCCACAATACGTGAGGACGTATTGTAGGCTGGATGTGCGTACTGCCGTCATTCTGTTTATACGCGTCCCCATAGAAACGCCGGCTTCTCCTTCTCCGTAGGGCTGTCTCTATTCTTGGTGTTGCATCGGGTCCTAGTATCCTGCTGTGCTGTGAAGTGCAGATGGTAAGCAATGACATTTGAAGACGGATTAATATGAAGGTGGTATAAACGCTATAGGATGTAAACGTTTAAGGATGTGATTGCATGAATGAGAAAACATTAAACGTGGATATATGAACTATAACTAAACATACTATGGGTTTTGTTTATACATAAATGTCTATATGAATCCAGGGAAAAGAGAGCAATAAGGGTGGAAAAGTGCCAAACAATAATACAAAATACGAAATATTGGAATTATGTATAATACATATACAATGTCTATTCCCATGATTCAAAATTGATTAATTGAGAAAACAGGACATGAATTACATTATTGTGGGACACCGTGTTTAATGCTTGAATTCATAATGTTCCCAAGATGTTCCTTTAAGTGGTCTGATTGTTCTTCCCCCATACTGTGCACCACATGGACATTGTAATAAATAAATTACAAATTTGGCGGTGCGGGTGATGAATTTCTTAATTTCGTATGTAGTCCCTGTCCTATTACTGATAAAGCTGTTCGCTTTCCTTGGTAGGTAGGTGCACATCATGCACCTACCGCATGGCAAAAAAACAATGGGTTTCTTGCCCAGAAAGGTATTAAAATTGATTTCTGTTTTCTTTGTTGGGAGGAAAATGTTTTTCAAATTATTTGGTTTTTTTGTATATGATTTGAGGTTTTTCCAGAAAGAGGGGACCTAAAATGTCATCGCTCTTCAGGACATGCCAGTGTTTCCGCAATATCTTTTTAATGTGGTGAGCCTTAGTATTATATTCCTTAATGAATGAAAAACTGAAATCTTTCTTGTTCATATTATGTTTGGGCTTTCCTTTTAGTAGATGAGATCTATCCATTTGTTCCACTTTCTGTTGACTTCTCGTTGACTTCTCGCTAATAACTCTATTGGATAGTGTTTCTGTTTAAATTTACTTTTAATATCTGTGGTGTGTTTAATAAAGTCCTGGTCCCGTGTACAGTTCCTCCTTATTCTCATCACCTGTCCCGTGGGGATGTTATCTAACCATGCTGGGTGATGACAGCTTGTATAATCAATGAAACCATTGGCATCGGTAGCATTTTTATAATTTCTGGAGCATTGCCTTCTGTGAATAGTTCCACATCCAAGAATTCAACACTTTGCTTTAGTATGTTGAAAGTAAATTTTAGGTTGTATTGGTTCTGGTTGATGTATTCTATAAATTGATGTAATTTATCCAGTGTTCCCCTCCATATAATTAACACATCATCGATATATCTCTTCCACAGCACCAGGTCTGCTTCAAATGGATTGTTGTGCCATATCTGTTCTGCTTCCCATTCGGCTACGAAAAGGTTGGCGTAACTCGGCACGAACCTGGCTGTCCCACAAAAGATGACGGTAAAACTGGTGTTCAAACCAGAAATAGTTATATTTTAAAATAATATCGATACATTCCAAAATGAAATCCTTCCGATGTGTTGCATGCTATCTCCATGTTTAATGCTATCTCAATGAGTAGTGTTATGTCCATGTTTAATGCTATGTCCATGTTTAATGTTATCTCTATGTGTAATGCTATGTCCATGTTTAATGTTATCTCTATGTGTAATGCTATCTCCATTAGGGCTGCAACTAATGATTATTTTCATAATCGATTAGTTGGCTGATTATTTTTTCGATTAATTGATTAATCGGATAAAAAAAATCAATATGCAAATTTTTCGTGTATTTAAAATAAAAACTTATAATTTACTTTAAGATGTGTCATTAACACTTTTTTTTTCTCTTTATCACAATGGCATTTCTCTATTTGCCTTCTTATTTTACTGATATAATAATGAAAGCTATATTCTAAAGGTACAGGAACCCAAAACACATTTTTTCTCAAACAAAGTTTTACCAAAATACCAAAAAAAGTTTTACTAGTAAATATTCATTCATGTAAACTATTTTTTTCATATTTAATAAAAACTATGTCTGAGAAAAATGCCTCTTGTTTATATTTTCTTTTATTTGCCAACCTGCCCCCAGATATGCACATCTCACCCCCAGCTTGCCACTCTGTCCCAGAAATGCCTTATACCCTCCTATATGCCACTCTGCCTCCCTGATATCCCTTACACCTCCTATATGCTACTCTGTCCCCTGATATGCCTTTTACCCCGATATGCCTTTTACCCCGATATGCCACTGTGACCCCCTGATATGCCTTATAGCCCCCTATATGCCACTGTGCCCTCCCTGATATGCCTTATAGCCCCTTATATGCCACTGTTCCCCCCGATATGCCTTATAGGCACATACCATGCAACAGTCAAAGAGTGGTTTTTGGGGTTTAAGCGGTTAAAATAAAGTGGAAAAAAAAAAAAAAAAAAAAAGAAAAAGAAAATAAAGCGCTGTTTTGTTCAAAGCTGCTGTTCCTGGCTCTGATTGCCCTAGAGGACTTAGGTGCTTAGGACCCCTAAAAGTGACATGTATGGCCCTCATGCTATAGGGTTTGTCACATATGGTGGAGGATGCGGGTAAAGCACTGCTACGGTCTGTGGGCTGAAAGCAGGAACCGAAAAAAATAAAAAAAAAATAAAGCGCTGTTTTGTTCAAAGCTGCTGTTCCTGGCTCTGATTGCCCTAGAGGACTTAGGTGCTTAGGACCCCTAAAAGTGACATGTATGGCCCTCATGCTATAGGGTTTGTCACATATGGTGGAGAATGCAGGCAAAGCACTGCTACGGTCTGTGGGCAGAAAGCAGGAACCAAAAAAAAAAAAAAAAAAAAAGAAACAAAAAAAAAGAATTTCGCTTTATTTTAACCTCTTAAACCCCCCAAAACACTGTTTGACTGTTGCATGGTATGTACCCTTGTGTATTGCTGGCTGAAATACATATGCTTATGGAGGATGGCCTTGATGTGTTTGTGACGAATTATTGATGATCCGGACGTGAAGTTTCTTTTTGCTGGATAAAAGTATTGCATATATGTGAAACCTGCAAAAGAAAACCTAGCTCCCAATTGGAGCCCTCTCTAACTGAACTATACTGGTCCAGACTGACCAGCCTAATCACCCACTACCTCAACCTCCCAGCCAGACCCAGCTACGCCAGGCTCTGGAAAACCTCCCCCAGACAACACACAAAACGTCCAGGCAGGTATTGCCTCACTTGGCTCAGGGATTGTCTTCTGCAGGGCCTCTCCTTGCCCTGGGAGCACAGGGAACTTCCTCTTCCCCCAACAGTCTCTCTGAGTATCAAGCTCCAGGGGTTTTTAATGTCCAGCACCTGTGCCCCATAGGAATCCCGGACCGGATCCTGCAGATTTCTTGCCTCCTGGAAAACCCGGCATGGAATTTCCACAGCATGGGGAAACAGAGCATTGGCCCACTCTGCTCTCCACTTGCTCCACCCCAGGGACCCGTATTTACGATCTGGATAGCACCTGTACCCAAATGCCACACTAAGCATCTCCCTGGGGTTTACACTGTCAGAAATGCTATGTCCATGTTTAATGCTTTATCCATGTGTAAGGCTGTGTCAATGTTTAATGCTATCTCCATGTTTAATGTTATCTCTATGTGCAATGCTATGTCCATGTTTAATGCTATTGTCAGGAACCACTTTTTCGCTGCCTGAACCATGGATTTTTTTTTTTTTTATACCTGTGGTGTTTAAATCTGCTACCACTAGTGGCCACCCTCTGGAGCACTCAGAACTCAGGTGTGCCTTTTTACCTGGGTTGAGCCCTAGCCAATACATCCAGCTGGGCCTTGTTACCTGGGATTACCCTGCCTTTCCGTCAGGGCCTTTGTATTGAAGTCTATGGATCTTCCTACTGTGGCTCTGCACTTGTACTGTTCCTGGTTCCCTGCTTTGTGTCCTTCCAAGTGGACTCCCTGCTTTGTGTCCTTCCAAGTGGACTCCCTGCTTTGTGTCCTTCCAAGTGGACTCCCTGCTTTGTGTCCTTCCAAGCGGGCGGTGTGCCTTTTGGACCCTTCCAAGCGGGTGGTGTGCCTTTTGGACCCTTCCAAGCGGGTGGTGTGCCTTTTGGACCCTTCCAAGCGGGCGGTGTGCCTTTCGGACCCTTCCAAGTGGGCGGTGTGCCTTTCGGACCCTTCCAAGCGGGCGGTGTGCCTTTCGGACCCTTCCAAGCGGGCGGTGTGCCTTTCGGACCCTTCCAAGCGGGCGGTGTGCCTTTCGGACCCTTCCAAGCGGGCGGTGTGCCTTTCGGACCCTTCCAAGCGGGCTCCCTGCCAAAAGACTCATTACCGGTATTTTATTTTGCCATACGTCTGGTTTCTTGCTTAGACTGTATTACCCTTATTTGCTGGTCCTGTTATACATAAAATACACTGCATTACCTGGATTTCTGCTTGTGGTGTCTTTGTTTGCATAATCATTTACCGTGGGTTACAGACTGAACCCCAAGTATCCCCTGCGCATGGGCTCCTACCCGACCCGATCACCAGAGTCCGGACAGAATACAAAGGCCATTACAAGGAGCCCGCGGGGTTACTTTCAGTCATCAAAGTGATAGGAGAATGTTTACTTGAACTGTGCAAATCTGGGACTCCAACTCCAATCACTCTCATGAAGACCATTCACCTACACCTGTTCCGTCACCTGAGAAATCCAACAAGCCTGTTACCAGTATGAAAAAGGAATCTTCTAGGAAACGTGAACCCCTTACCACAACCAAATTGCAACAAAGGCGTGATGATCAGGCTTGCTTTTACTGTGGCAAAAAGGGACACTGGATCACCCAATGTCCTCTGAAACCTCCCAAACCCTCTGTACCGATTGAACAGTCTACGTCACAAGCACAGAGCTCTCCTAAAAGGGGAAGTAGCTTTATTCCCCAGGACAGTGAACCCATGGAGTATATACCACCCCTGGTGATTCCTAATGCTTCTCAAACTGTAGTGGATGTCCAGCTGATGACTGTTCTGTGATGGAATGCAGCTTCTGTGATTCTACAGTCTGTGGCAGTGTGGGTTTCTCCCATATGGATGAACTTCCTATTGCTTTCTGTTCAGCCATGATTGCAAGTCCTATCACTCTTACCTCAGCAAAGTGTGATACACCAGAGACTACCATAGCCCCTAATATCTCCTCTGGACTGATGGCAAAGATACATGACCCTATTCCATCTCTGAGGAGGAAGGGGCCTTCCATCAGTGCTTCCCATACCAAGTCTGCTTCTCCTGTTTTGAACCAGTGCAGTTCTGGTACTATCCCCCTGCCCCCAGTAGTGCCCTGGGTACAGGACAGCTATGTGACCCCTGGTACATGGAAAGAGAAAACACTGAATCATACCTTCTCATCAACTTCTTCAGCATCCAGTCCTAATTTGACCTATGATTGCACCACAGATAACCTTTCCTTTGATTGTGTTATTACCTCTAATGGCAATGTAATCAGAAATGAAGACCTGGAGATCTGTAAACAAGCTTTACCGAAAATGAAGAAGAAATCACGTTAAGTACACCCTTCTGCTCAGTTTATTAAAGGCGTACAGATTTTGTTCAGACTGTTCGCGTTCAGTGACCGCTCCTTGGGGAGGAACCACTTTTTCGCTGCCTGAACCATGGCTTTTTTTTTTTTATACCTGTGTTGTTTAAATCTGCTACCACTAGTGGCCGCCCTCTGGAGCACTCAGAACTCAGGTGTGCCTTGTTACCTGGGTTGAGCCCTAGCCAATACATCCAGCTGGGCCTTGTTACGTGGGATTACCCTGCCTTTGTATTGAAGTCTATGGATCTTCCTGCTGTGGCTCTGCACCTGTACTGTTCCTGGTTCCCTGCTTTGTGTCCTTATCAAGTGGACTCCCTGCTTTGTGTCCTTCCAAGTGAGCGGTGTGCCTTTTGTGTCCTTCCAAGCGGGCTCCCTGCCAAAAGACTTATCACCGGTATTTTATTTTGCCATACGTCCGGTTTCTTGCTTAGCCTGTATTACCCTTATTTGCTGGTCCTGTTATACATAAAATATACTGCATTACCTGGATTTCTGTTTGTGGTGTCGTTGTTTGCATATCTACTTGTAATGTTATGTCCATGTTTAATGCTATGTCCATGTTTAATGTCATCTCTATGTGTAATGCTGTGACGGAACCCTCCATCACTGGGACCACCGGAGAGGCCTAACTGCCAGCCTCCTCCCTATTGACTATGGGCCCTGGGTTTGTAAAGACTTCTGTGGTTACCCCCAGCAGTATCATCTCATCACTGGCTGAGGGGATTATCTCCAGCAGACAGCCAGGATCTGGACTAGCCGGCTCAGTGTCAAATGCCATATCCATGCTTAATGCTATGTCCGTGAGTAGGTCTACATCCATGTTTAATGCTATCTTCTTGTGAAATGCTCTGTCCATGTTTAATGCTATGTCCATGTGTAAAGCCATTTCTCTCTTTAATGCTATGTCCATTTATATTGAACAGATGATGTTAAGGCAGTCAATAAAGGCAAAGAGCTTGCGGTGGAGACATAATCATCCGCAGAAGCTTTGTGCTTCCGTGTTGTCAATTACGTTTTGCCTTTTCTTCTCTACAGGTATAAATACACAGTTAACCTCTTAGTGTCCAGAGGGAAGGACAATCTTTCAAGCCATGGTTCCCCAGAGGTTTCCCCCCTCCTTAGGGGTGGTTTTTCTGCTGTGCTGAAAGGTGACTCTTCGTGAGTCTCGAGGTAGCTGTCACCATGATCATTGCTTTCCGGCCTAATTAATTGAACTATTAATTAATTTTGTAATTAATAATAAATAAATTAAATGACCATCAGTTTCTGTTGTGTTTTTTTATACTATTGACTAAAAGTAGCTGTAACCATATGTAATAACAAAAATGAATGTTTAAAATGAATGAGTTTATCCAGACCAATGGATCGGGCCCAACCAGTGTGTACGCTAAAGAGCTGCAGGCCTGGCTTCCTCAGGGCCCTTTGCCAGGCATTTCATGCTTTATTAAAAAACATCAATGCACAGGTGTACAAAAAGGACAATGTATGAATTTAAAAGGTTACAAATTTGCATCGGTGCGTCTCATGTTTAGACGTCACTTACATCTTCACACACATCATAGTTAAACATTTAGAATAAGTAATGTTATGCAAAATACTAAAACCCCATATTTTTCATATATATCTAAACCCTCACTAAATCAGTTAAATTGACAGAACATACCCCCAACAACAATTCAGGTGTCCAGATTGTATATGCATTTCGAGCATTTTAATTGGGCTTATAAGGTGTATATTGCTGTTTTTGGAACTTTTTTTTTACATTTAGTATGTTGGGTTTGTAAATGGAATCTTTAAACAAAGAAGCCATGAACACCACCCAATCTAGGATATGTCACTAGTGGCTTCAGGACACATTCCAAGCGGACATTTGGCCATAGATTAGCTATAGAAATACTTTGTTGAACTTTTTTTCCACCAACGCTTCTGTGTTTTTTTTTTGTTTTGTTTTTTTTTTTTATTTTTTAAGAATTTTTTGGCACAGGTTATAAGTTATGGCAGAGAAATCCAGTATATGTTTTTTAGATTATGGAAATGCCCTACATGCATAGGTTTTTTACATTATTATTTTTAATTTGCCTGGAACAAACTTTTTGATAGCTGCGCAGAGTTTTTATATAGGTCATGTGCCATCAAAATACCCTACATTTTCATCTTGTTTTACTAAGTTGCAGCAATCCTACGGTCTGTTTTTTTTTTTTTATCTCAATTCAAATCTCCGTTTATTCAAGGTATGCGTAAAGACAAGTTATAGTGTGTACATTAGAGGAATGAGAGACACCTCCCGCGTTTGCACAGTAAAACAACGGTCCGCTAAAACAAATCGGTAAGCATACCAGGGTCCGAAAGACTCTAGAATGAACAGTGGAGAGTGAACAACACCAGATACGGAGAGGAGATCAACATACTGTGATCATGTCAGAAAATGGGAACGTGAAAGTGGCCATACCAAGTCAGGACTCTAGGAACGATTCTTAGAATCATGTTTATGCATTGTCATCTTTAAAGAGTTTCTTCTGAATCAATGTCATCGGGAAGGTTCATACAGGTTATCAGAGAAATATAGAGAAGAGCATCTCTGGATAGCTTCACCCTACTAATAGGAATCTCCGAGCGTGGTTTCTCCTTCTCTGTAACATAAGTTACATGCACGGGGCCTTTGAAGTCAGTTGTGGAGATGTTGTCATGTGTGTTCCGATTCATGTTGACACTTGAGTACTTCTGCGTACTCTTTGTAAGAGGAGTCGCAGCCACCCCAACGCCTGTGCGAAGGACAAAGAACCATTTAAACAAGTGATATTCATAAACTGAATCGCAAATCTGATGTCATAATCCAACTCCATGAGTAAAATGACTACATTAAACTTATTGCACAGCTTAGGGACAGCATTAGAACTCTTTGCTGTGTGATATGTATGCTCTATGTATGTTGTCCGGATATATATATATATATATATATATATATATATATATATATATATATATATATAGGCAATAAAGCTTGCTAAAATTGTATGTAAATACCCTTCTGCCCTCAAGCGTTACCTGCAAGAGGAGTCCAGACCGCCCAGTAAAGGGTTATAGATTTCCACATATCCACACAACTATTTCCAAAGCGGGCAGAAAGGCCGGGTGCCCCGGGAAGGGCTCCTCGTAGCTGCGAGTTTGGGAGTTGCCCTCAGACCTCCCATATACGTGCCAGCCTTCCTACCGCCTGACACATCGCATCTCTCTCCTTCTTCGCAGCACGGGCTGAACAATGACAAGCACAGCGCACATACGAGGTTCTCTTCCTAGGTACAAATAAAATGTTAGCTGCCATTGGCTGCACTGTTCAGCTCTGGAGTTATTTTTGTATGGCACCATATGATTGGTCAATGTCAGGCGGTAGGAAGGCTGGCACGTATATGGGAGGTCTGAGGGCAACTCCCAAACTCGCAGCTACGATTACCCTACATAACAACTCCCCTGCAATGCATGTGTTCTTCCTGTGTGTAAGTGTAAAGTGTCAGAGAAATGTATGCCCCGGGGGTATCCTAATCTCATTCTATTGGTGTCACAAATCAGGGATTTGTATTGTTAAAGTGATGCTAAAAGGACATTTGGGGCTTTAGTCAGGATTTTGGCCATCTTGCCTTTGCTAAGGTCACAGACCTTACTGACTATATCTCCCCAAATTAACTGGATCAAAAAAAACACCCATAAAAACGTCCTATTGCACAGGATGGTGAGTGTGTGGCTTTGTAAACCAGTGGCCCTCTGGGAATTTGCCTCGTATGCCAGATGACCAGTCCAGGCCTAGGTCTATTTCTTAAAGGGAGCTGGAACACATTTACAGAAGGGGGGTACATAGAAAACTAATACAAGTCACATAGAAAGGATCCAGTTGTGATGGAACTGCTGCGTTTAGTCCTTTTTACACTAGGCATCACAATGGATGTGTGGGGGATTGCAAAACGAACACAAAAAAGCTTCAGTGAATTACCTAAAGCAGGAGTTGACAAATTTGGTTTGAATCTAGGAGCCAACTGTAATAAATATAAGTCAACTATTAATCTCCATGGACAACAGCTGGCTCCCAACACAATGGGATTCCTCTTGAGTAAACCAGTTTCAAGGAATTACACTAGTGGAGAAACCCAAATGTCCAGGAACTCACAATACATCAAAGGGCTATCTCTCTACCAGGTGGGAACAATAAACAGGAGATAGTATCTGGGCTGGAGACAAGCATGTGTTTGTCCTACAACAAAAGGAGACAATATCAACATTCAGAGACCCACCCTGAATTTGCCCTGAGAACCATCAACTTCACTGTGGGGGCAATCTAACTTCATGGACAAGAGCGGTCTCTACAGGCAGCTGGTGCAGGTACAAGATTGTGCCTTCCTAAGGATGAGTGGACACAAACTCAGAAGATGATTGGCTGGGACTGTTTGGGCATGGTGGCTATAAAGGTGTGAGCAACAAAGACAGAGAGAGAGAACCAGAAAGAAGGAAGAGAGAGAACCAGAAAGAAGGAAGAGAGAGAACCAGAAAGAAAGAAGGAAGGATAACATCAAGATGACAGGGACATCCCATCCTTACATGCACACATAGAGTCACTAGCATAGTGTAGTTAGAGTCATAGAGCCTTGTATTTCAGACGCTTCTCTATATACTCATATATATATGTATTTGTTATGTTAATAAACCCATTGTTTTAAGCCACTGGTGTAAGTGGAGTTTCATACGACGAGGAATCGGTAGTAGTTAAAGGAAAGCCAGACGGGTGAAGGTTATATATCCCGGGATTCAAAGGGGCTTTTCTACACCAACCAAAAATTTAGGAGCCAACGTTTTTTTCTTCCCCAAACATGTTTTTCTTTTCATTTATTACCTCCTGGTCTGCTGTATCACTTTGTACACTACTGCAGTTAACCCCATTATGACAAAGGGTTATTTTACACCATAAAAACTCAAGCTTGTATGTTTAACCATTATTCTTACACTTACACACACTAACACATACAGTAACTGACGCGTGTGCTACACTCATGTACACACATGCTAACACTATACACTAATACACACATCATATGCTGACATAATGCCAACATGGTGGACATACTGACTGGCACTATACATATACACACACATACACACTGACTCTGACATAACAATGTAAACACACACTCAAACTGACCCCAGTAACTATACAGATACACACTGACTGACACTACAGTATACACATTCATGCATTACCCAAACCCGCACACACACATACGCCTCGTAGAGAACGGCAATGCTGCTGTCCATTGTGAATCTGGCAACATATGCTTTTCGGGGGGGGTTTGTAGTGAAGCAGGTGCCATGAGGCGCACAGCAGGGTCGCATAACATGCATTACATGACCCCACTGGGGTGTCAAACACACAACACATGGTTTACAGACCATTTGATGTAGCACCTAAGCAACACAACATACGGTAAATAATGCATGACACAGTGCAGTAAATAAAATATGAATACAAAGTATGAATACAAAGGTCACATAAAATAATATGGTATTCTTCCACAACACATACCAGTGACTTGTTCTAGCCTTGGCTGAATATACCCAAGGCAGCAGGTCATGAGGCATTAGACCTTTTAACACAACCGGGAGTAGATTACCCTACTGAGCAATCCAGATCCCCTATGCACTACAGCATTATGGGTTGATTGGGGAAATCAATGATCCCGATTGTAACCAGCCCAATTACATCTGGATGGAATAACCCCTTATGGCAAGCTTCCACAACACTACAGGTCCTTAAGAGACCAACACTATTATATCACAGTGCCCTGCAGAGAGGATGGCAGCTGCATCGGTGCAGGATGTGGGTAATGTGCTGCCCTGTGTCAGGCCTGGCATGTGCATTACTAAAGGAATCGAGGAAGAACGTTCAGTTTCAAACAGATTTATGGGTCCTGCCATTTGTTTTGGTTAGTTACACATTACTATGTTTGAAGCAATAAAATAGAAACCACAATAGGCTGAGTGTAGTGAATGATTAATAACCACTGGACCTACTTATACATTGATTTTATGTGGTTTTATTAAGGATATAATTGAGTAACATATTTTGTCAAAACCACTATATCTATTTTTATCCCAAGGCCTATACCTTTTATTTTTTTTATAATTTGCTTGGGACATAGATACATATAATGATTATATATGTATATATATATATTATGTATATACATATTATGATGTCATATCTTTGTGTGAAGCAGTGGGACAGTCGCCTCAGGATCACACACAGGATTTCTGCAAGGTAAGTGAGTAAGAAAGGGGTAGTAGGAACATGTAGAGATAGGAATAAAGATATGGATAATGAGGAGAAGAAAGAAAGGGGAGAGAAGGGAGAGATAATGAGAAAGAAGAGAGAAGAAAGGGGAGAGATAATGTGAAAGATATGAGATGGAGAAAAGTTATAGAAATAACAAAAAAAGGAGATAATGAATTAAGACAGATAGATAGACAGATAATAGAGAGGTAAAGAGAAAGAAGAGGGTTAAAGAGGAAGAGAGATAAAAGGGAGAAGAGAGAGCAGGAGAGATAAACTGAAAGGGGGAGAGAGATGTGGACAAAGGGTGAGGTATACAGAAAGAGGAAGTGGAGAAAGAGGAAGAGATGTATATAGATGAGAGATGTAGGGGGAAAATGTGATATACTTACAGCAAGTCAGCTCTAGCGCTGGATCGGTGAACACTGCAGGAGAGGGTCTATTCAGACCCCCATGCACAAGCACGACAAGCATTCCCATTGATTTGAGTGAATCAGTGGCAAACAGTGACCACAGACAAGGAGGAAAGCTGCAGCAACAGGGCTACAACTTCTAGGTCATATAAGTGCTCTATTGCATTTTAGTTTTGATGAATGCATATTAAAGTAACCTTCGCGACAATGGCTGTTTTAACATTTTTGCTGTGTTTGTGCTTAGCTATGATTTTTGTTTTTCTCATGTACTGTAACCACTCACATTATATATTGGGGGGGTTCAGGACAAGAAAATATAAGAGTCCATTATTTTGATCATATCATATAATGTATTAAAAAAAATATATATAGTAAAAATTGAAGATGCTTTTTACTACAAGAACTAATGAAAATACCTGCTAAATAGATTTTAAAATTTGCTGTGCGGGTCAGTCAACTTCTTCCACACTAAACCCATTTTTATGGACCTTGCTTTGTGCACTGGGCACAGCCAAACTGGGATAGGAAAGGGCCTTCCCAGGGGCATAACTAGAAACCACCGGGCACTGGTGCAGTCCCCCCAACTGCAACAACTGGTCTGTGCCTTCTTTGCCCCTTACCCTCCCTTCCAACATATGTAAACACACTTACACAAATTACATACACTCACTGACACACACTCCATCTCACCCCACTTACGCAATTACTCATCCATGCTCACACACACAAGTATACATCTATGCTCACATACACGCACACACACAAGAACACATCCATGCTTTCACACACAAGTACACATCCATGATCACACACACCCACAAGTTAACATCCATGATCACACACACACGTGCACAGGAATGCTCATACAGGCACACACATATTATACATATATATATATATATAGAGAGAGAGAGAGAGAGAGAGAGAGAGAGAGAGAGATTTATTCACGGGTAATGCCTCTCGTTTAGACTTAATCTAAAGTAACATCATGGCTGCTGCAGTTCTATAAGAAACCTGCATATGTAGCCTAGAATGTAACCTCATTGATATAATTTGTTACTATGGAAAAGTTATACACCGCTTACATGATTTCACGTTACATTACTTTTTTTCTTGGAAGCTTCCAAGGTGTTGCCTGTACTCAGCACCATATGTGGAATATCACCTTTAGGGATAAAACATTTTGAATAGATGTCTCTCTGAATAGGGACACCATATTGCATGTATTGTTGTTTTAGAGGACTCTTTATCGAGTAGAGTGTCTCTTTATAGGACTCCTGTTATGTAATCATAGTCTTCAAGCCTCTCAAATCATCCTGCCTTTACACAGACATTTCGCTTTGTATTTATCAATATTGCTTCCTTACACAATACCTCTCGTCCATGGTCTATCCGTTTCTGGCTTATCACAAAGCATAAGATACAGGAGAATATTAACCTGAAAGAAAACCGAGGCATTTATGTTTCAATTGTATACATTAGGTCGATAAACTCACAAGCTGCGTTTGCTTGTCAAGCAGTGGCGTCTCCAGCTTTCATATTTAGGGGGGGCACATGGGGGGCCAGGGACCAAAGTAGGGGGGCCAATTATAAAACAGTACATATACACTATATATATATATATATATATATATATATATATATATATATATATATATACACATATACACACACACGTTAGGCAGTTATTTCTCATTCTTTAATATTAGCCCCTGCTGACAATATATATAAATATTAGACCCTGCTGCCGATATATAGAAATATTACACCCTGCTTCTGATATATATTAATATTAACCCCTGCTGCGGATATATATTGATATTAGCCCCTGCTGCGGATATATAATTATATTATACCCTGCTGCCGATATACATAAAAATTATACCCTGCTGCCGATATATATTAATATTTGACCCTGCTACCAGTTTATATTAATATTAGCCCCTACTGCCAATATATATTATTATTCCCTGCAGCCAATATATATTAATATTAGCCCCTGTTGCCGATATATATATAAATACTAGACCCTGCTGCCAATATGAATATAAATACTAGACCCTGCTGCCAATAAATATTAATATTAGCCCCTGCTGCCAATATATGTTAATATCTCCATCTCCCTCCCTATCTATCCTATCTATCCCCTCTCCCTCCCAATCTATCCTGTCTATCCCCTCTCCCTCCCAATCTATCCCCTCTCCCTCCCAATCTATCCTATCTACCCCCTCTCCCTCCCAATCTATCCTATCTACCCCCTCTCCCTCCCAATCTATCCTATCTACCCCTCTCCCTCCCAATCTATCCTATCTATCCCCTCTCCATCCCAATCTATCCTATCTATCCCCTCTCCCTCCCAATCTATCCTATCTACCCCCTCTCCCTCCCAATCTATCCTAACTACAACCTCTCTCCCCCCCAATCTATCCCTGTCTACCTCTTCTCATTTCCTATCTACCTCTTTTCACTCTCTAACCCCCTCCTAACTTTCTATCCTCTCCCCCCCTTTGAAGTTCACTTACCTTGGGCTTGTAGAAGTCCAGCGGCGGGATCGCGAGGTCTCTGTCTTCCTGGTTCTGCCACAGTGCGCGGCTTCATTGCTGAGCGCCGGATATGACATCATATACCGGCGCTCGGCTTGAAATGCCGGCACTGCGACCAAGGCAGAGGCCTCGCGGTCGCGGAGAAGAGTGAGAGGCGCCGAACGGTCGATGAGAACTTATTCCTCAGCGACCGCTCGGCGCCTCTCTCTCTCCTCCGGATCTATTAAAAAAAAACAAAAAAAAACGGCGTTTCAATTGGGGGGGCACACCGGGGGGCACAGCATGATGTAGGGGGGCCATGGCCCCCTCTGGCCCCCCCCCGCCGACGCCACTGTTGTCATGTAGCGTATGATGAAGTTTAATATACAGAACCAACCTACAAATGTATATATTAACTATATCAAACACCTGTGTTTTTTTGTTTGTAAATAGGTTTGTGAAGAAGTGTATATAATAAAAATACTATATTTTATAATTGCACTGGACTTTTTTCTGCCTTTAAGAAGCGGTTTACATGTTACCATATTTCTATGTAAGACTACATTTTGATTCAAAATATTACAGAAATTATATTCAAGAAGACAGGCGCCTCTTTGATCCTCCCCTTTCTCATTATCTCTCCCATTTGTTTATCTCTTGCTTTTCTCCCTATCTCTCCTTCTCTTTCTCTCCGTTTTCACCCTACATCTCTCATCTATATACATCTCTTCCTCTTTCTCCACTTCCTCTTTCTGTATACCTCACCCTTTGTCCACATCTCTCTCCCCCTTTCAGTTTATCTCTCCTGCTCTCTCTTCTCCCCTTTATCTCTCTTCCTCTGTAACCCTCTTCTTTCTCTTTACCTCTCTATTATCTGTCTGTTATCTATTATCTGTCATTTAGACCTCTTCTGTTGCCCCATGAGTGTGGTGGACGACTACCTTAAGATGACATGAAAAACCCCATGCCTGGGCAACAGAATCCTGGTAGCCGTTTAATACAAGTCCCTTGCTGCACAAGATCCTGGACCAGGTTACACGTAACAAATTGTTAAGCAAAAAGAGAAGTTCAATAAAAATTAGATTAAACTTTATTATTGGTATACTCGTTCATACAATTCAAATAAAATATTTAACAAGCAGAGATAATAAAAGTGTTTTTCTTCTTTACTTGTAGCAGCAGATTCTGCAATAGAAACAAAAGTCTTAATATTAATGGTTATAATGGCACAACAGAGGTCAACCTGAAGTCCATCTTTGTGAGGAGATTATGATATATATATATCAAATAGACATACCTGGGAACTCTCTGTGTTTGACCCGGAGATCTCCAGTTGAAGTACCTACCGGTTCCTCCGGGTCTCAGGAGCGGGGTCTTGATGCACCCCGCTCCCTGCCCATTTGCCCTTTAAATGGGCGTGTTTCAGTCTAATTTCTCCTACCTTATTTACGTATTTACCTTCAGTATTAGCCAACAACCTCTATTGCCCTCTTTCCTTTCCTTTATTCTTGTACTTTTACTAATGCTCTATTTTCAGTCCTTAAACTTGGCTTACTTCTGTCTATCTTCTTCCTCTGCTTCCTCTACCACCACTGCTACTTCTGCTATCTTGACTTCCTCTTCTCTGATGCAATGCAAAGAAAAAAAGTTGCTTTACAAAGAGTTTTAATTAGCATGCTTGTGAACTAATAAAATTCCTCCTTGTTTTCGAGGTTAAAGAATAAGATTTACTCTCCAAATGCTCACCTCTGTATCTGTTCTTCCATTTTAATCTCTAAAAATGACAGAGAATGAAGACACATTTATACGTTTTTCATTCCAATCAATCTGTTCTCCTGATATTTGTTACTCTTTTATTAGATACACAAAAGAGTTACGACAAATAAATCTGTTACACTACAAAATCTTTTCTTTGATAATATATAGTGTTCAGTCTGTTTGTTCTTCGCTTTTGATAAAAAGTCTTCTTAATGAGAGGTAATGTGTTGTATGATATGTTTAAGAAATGTTTCTTTTTAGTGACTTTGGTTCTTTAGTTAATTTCCTGTACACTAAGCAGGTTGCTCAGAGTGCATCAGATTGCACTGGGATCAAGCTGAATGGCAGCCAAAATCTGGTGACCTATTATAAAACAGCCCTGGTTATAATTATATATTATGTGTTCATTTTCTAACACTTATTAGTAAAAACTAAATTCCTGCTAACACCTGGGTAGTTATCACCCCAATTCTATTTCAAGGACAGCTGGATTGTTATGTGGAGGCTGGCCCAGTCTAGAACAAGATAAGCCAGTTTTGTTGCTCCTGTAGGAACAATCAGATGTTCCCATCATTCTTTTGCTGTGTGTAAGTCTCCTCAACAGCACTGCTCCTTTCACTTTGCAGGGAGAGGGAGGTCTTTTAATACATAATAACATAACAAACAGACAAAAAAGGAGAAGAGGGCTCTGCTCTTGCAAGCTTGCAATCTAATTATTGGTGGTACAGCATAACTCATAACTATATACTGAGCCAGACACTGATGGTGGTACAGCATAACGCCTATAACTATATACTGAGCGAGACATTAACAGTTCTACTATTATAATGTGGTCCATACCTTTATTCCCATTTTTTTTTTTATTGATTTTCAATTACGAACAGACAAACATTAACAGTCCTACTATTATAATGTGGTCCATACCTTTATTCCCATTTTTAACGTCTTATTTCTCAGGATTTAGCAGAGCTTATCATACAGGTACCAAAGAAATAATTTTATATAAATGGTAAGGTCCCTCTATTCGTAATGAATAATTGGGGGTATAATTTCTGTTGATACACTGCTTTAGCTTCCATTCTCCCAGCCTGCAGCATCCTGACATGATTCTAGTGCTATGTCTCATGCCAGCTCCAGGGTGCCTGCAGAATATCTCCAAGTTTAATCCAGATTTCCACATCCAGCCAAGTTTAGTTCTGCTCTGTTCTTGACTACACCTGCTGCTATGTCAGGGCGCTGGTATGTGGCTGCACAACCCTAGGTGCTCAACACCTGGGTGAGTGCGGTCGACCCTGCACCAGGCCCTGTCCAACTCCACTCCTGCGCAATACCTCCTGAACTCCATCTTTGGGCGCGCTGGGTCGTTACAGTTGCCTGTATGGACCCAGTTTCCTGACACCAATAGAGATAATAATTTGCAAAATACCCGTGGGATACAGTCTCTCAGTAAGCGCCGTACTCCGCCCCCCAAACTTGCGATCTCACTTATATATACTTTTGTCTTAGCCTAAAGTTGGCATTGTCCCATGGGATGACGTTGACTATGTCACTCAAAGTTGTTTACCACGAACGGACACCTGCAAACCTTGAACATGTCACTCAAAGTTGTTTACCACGAAACCCACCTATAAAATCATGACACATAATATGGAAGTTTTACAAAAACAAAGCACACAGCTCAAACGGAGACAGTTGACCATCGTACGTTATGACTGCCTGATATCTACTAGTATACTTACAATATTATAAATGAAAGTGTGAGTACATTAAATCTTAATAGATAATTATATATTGCATTAATCTTATCATAAGCCATTACATTAATCATGAAGAAATTAAAAAGCAAATATTTTATCATAAGCCTATAACAACCACATCAGCCTTTTTTTCCAGGACAGATATAACTTTTACATATTGCTGACCAGCCCAGATAACATGCTGTCCTGCAGTATGGAGAAGGGAAGGAACCAACTAGTCAGATATGCATCCCCCATACTGCATGGCAGCATCTTATCTGTGCTGGCGGCATCAATACATGGGGGGGCAGCTGAGGCCATTACATAAATCAATACTAAAGGAAGGGGTAGGCTGGGGGTGATACACAAGGGGGCATCTACTAGTTCTATAATCAAATAAACAACCAGGACTTCCGCAACTCAGCACTCTTCTTCTCCGTAGAAAGGACCAAAGTCGCTACACCGCTTAATCTGCAGCGAGTGGTACCTCGTGTACGGGTACATTCGGATCGTTCACAAATCTTATTCCATACAGTTCACCTTCTTCAGTTCAGAGAGAAGCAAGGCCTCTGCGTCATCCAGTGGCAAGCCTGGGGGCAGATGTGCATAACGGGGGGAAGGTTGGAAAATAAAAGGAAATTAAAACAAAATATTTTTCTCAATCATAGCTTTTATTTAAAAAAAAAAATAGTTTACTTAGTTTACATGAATTAACATTTACTGGTAAAACTTTTTTCCTATGGGCCATCTTATATTCAGGCCTTTTCTTTTTTTCCTAAATTAATAATCAGATTCTGGGGGGTCATCTTATAATCAGGCAAATACGGCAATTTTGGGCTCTTCTTTACCAGTAAATCCACAAAGTATATATATAAAAAAACCAACACATTGAAACATCATTTTTACCTAGTGTACTCCCAGAAATAAAAAATCGGTTGGGGCTAATTCCCTCCTTAGCAAAAAACCAAAAGATTTTCATACATGTGGAAGGTGTAAGATGTGTGTCAACTTACCGAAAAAAAACCCACCAGTTTCACTTGCACACAAACAGGAACAACATATGAAATAAAAAAGCATTAACTGCAATACCTGGGAACACTTGGAAATATTAGAAATACAAGTGTGAGGCACAGTGTACCAAGACACTGCAATTCATGTACAAAATTCTCCATGGAAACCTTTAACCCCTTAAGGACCGGGCTCATTTTTCGTTTTCTACCCTGTGGGACCGAGGCTGTTTTGACACTTTTGTGGTGCTTGCGTTCAGGTGTAATTTTCTCCTCACCCATTTAGTGTACCCACATAAGTTATATATTGTTTTTTTCAGGACAAGATGGGCTTTCTCCAGATACCATTATTTTGATCGTATCATCTTATTTACTATAAAAAAAATAAAAAAAACATGGTGAAAAATTGAAAAAAAAGACATTTTATGACTTTTATTTGAAAAATCTTTTACTCACCTAAAAAAGCAAGTAAAAAAACTAGCTAAATAGATTCTACTACTTGTCCTGAGTTTAGAGATACCCAATGTTTTTATGTTTTTTTGCTGTTTTTTGTACGTTATAGGGCAATAAGTACAAGCAGCGTTTTATGATTTCCAAATCTTTTTTTACAAATCTGGTCAGTCTGCCTACATCTCCTCTTTGGAACATCTTTGAAGCCGGTTAACTCAATTTAACCCATTCAAACCATATATTTTTGAAAACTAGACACCCCAGGGTATTCCAAATGCTGTTATTTTAACCCTTTCCATGCACCAATTATACAACTACACTTTGTCAAACTTTGTAATAGTAATTTTTTTTATGTTTTTTTCCACACAAATTGTACTTTAGTTATAGATATACAGGTTCTGGTATATGTCACTATCAAACAACACCCCAATGTGTGTTCAGGAACATCTCCTGAGTACAGCGATACCCCACATGCATGGGTTTGTCAGATTGTTTGGCTGGTAAAAGGCTACTTTTGGGGCATGCGTAATTCAGGTGGTCATTTGGTCATTCTGCCTCCATCTCCTCTTTGGAATATCTTTGAAGCCGGTTAACTCAATTTAACCCATTCAAACCATATATTTTGGAAAACTAGACACCCCAGGGTATTCCGAATGCTGTTATTTTAACCCTTTCCATGCACCAATTATAGAACTACACTTTGTCAAACTTTGTAATAGTAATTTTTTTCACACAAATTGTACTTTAGTTATAGATATACAGGTTCTGGTATATGTCACTGTCAAACACCCCCCCAATGTGTGTTCAGGAACATCTCCTGAGTGCAGTGATACCCGACATGCATGGGTTTGTCGGGTTGTTTCAGATTTAAAATGCCACATTTGGGAAGTGCGCTTTTTTTCTCCATTTTGGTCAGTCTGTACCTATGCCCTATCTGTGAGCTAGGCCACTCCAATTTACCCCATCAGCCATTTTTTATATATATTAGACACCCCTTGGGTATTTGAAGTGCTTTTATTTTAACTCTTTGAGATTTTTGAGAAATTTTAGCACTTGCTCAAAATAATAAACTTTATTTTTTTATTTTTTTTATTTTTTTAATACTTTTTTTATATATTTTTTTACACATTTTGCTGGTACTGGATGGTTCATCTAGTGACATCACTGCATAATTATTTTTAAATGTTAGCACATTTTTTTTTTTTCCATTTTTTTTTTTATTTTATTTTTTTATATTTTACTAATCACATAGTGATTAGAAAGCTGGGCTCCATTGACTTGCATGGTTGAATGCAGTACCTGTATTCAACCAGCAAGTGGAGCCAGTTCTCTAGAGGGTCTGGAGACCATCTAGCAAACTTTTTCTTGTTTGTTTTTTTTACAGAGCGGCGGCCATCTTACTTGATGGCGAAGATCACCGGCAGCTGCGGCTGTGACCGCTCTCCGGAGCGGTCACAGCCCACCAAAAGGTAAGTGTTTGGTGTCGCTGGATGCCTCCTGATCGAGGCATTCCAGCGACACCATTTAAGTTTAGGAGGCGATCGTTGATCGCCTCCTAAACGCTTTTAAAACGGGCGTCCGCCGCCATACAATGTATGGCGGCTGTTGACGCCCCGGGGAGGGGCCAGATATGGCCCCCGATGCCGACCTCGGCCTTGCTGAATGCCTCGACATCGAGGCATTGCAGCAAGGCCGTTTAAGCGAAGAAAGTGATCCTTGATCACTTTCTAAGCTTATTTAACTTTTTGACGGTTCAGGACCGTCAAAGGTCATTTAGTGACCTTCTTGTCATGACGGTCCTGAACCGGCAAAGGTCGCGAAGGGGTTAATATTGTGGGGATAGATGTAGTGCCACCAAATTGGAGGGGGGCAATTATGTAGAGAATATCTCCAAAAAAGAAACTGAATGGATTTTTAAACTTAGGACCTATCAAAAAGGAGGGCTCAACACCGATTTAAATATAATATCCTTTATTTAGACTATTACAGCATTTAATTTTAACTGTAACATTTAAATCGCAACATTATTTGTGGTGATTTAGTTCTAATATATGCCAATATATATCCATATGTGAGACACTATAAATACATTTATTATTACACATAATACTTTCTCTTGGCCTATGTTTCAATTTAAAGTAGGCATTGTCACATTTACCTTCATTGCACTATATCTCTCTTTCTCCCTAAGATATTTTAGATATTTCTTTTCCATTATATTCCTTTCATTGATTTTCCATATAAACACACATACAAAATGTAAATATACATACATTAGCCATATTCATTCTATTTATGTTTTTCTATATATTTAGATTTTCCCTATATGTATATAAAAATTGATATATATATACGTAAATATCATTATAAAATTCATAAATAATACATAATGTCTAGGGACACTCTTTGTATGAAAGCATTTCGGATATTTTATTGTACATTCGTTTTCTATTCTAAATTAACATATAAATTATCACTATACAATACATTAATTGATTAGGTATTCTTTACTATAATGTAGATACATAAATATGCATTTGTATTTTTTCGGAAACACTCCTTTGAATTGTCAGGTTTCCTAAGGAAGTTCTGTGTCTTCTTCCCCTTGATCTATAACGGAGAAACTGTCTGATGTCACTCTCCCGTGGCTGGACGCTTGGTAACATGGAAAGATGGATTGGATGACCTACCGTATTTGCTCGATTATAAGACGAGGTTTTCTTCAGAGCAAACGCTCTGAAAAATACCCCTCGTATTATAATCGGGGCCGTCTTATAATGAGACCTCAAATAGGTCTGACTAAAAAATATATTTTTTAGCAAAAAAACCACAATGTCCAAAAATAAATAAATAAATATTTCGATGCCATTTCATCTGTAGAAATGCCTTATACCCCCTAAATGCCACTCTGCCCCACAGATATGCCTTACACCCCCTATAAGCCACTCCGCTCCCGGATATGCTTATACCCTATATTTGCCACTCTGTCCCCCAGATTTGCATTTTACCCCTATATGCCACTCTGCCTCCCTGGTATGCCTTATACCCCCTATATATGCCGTGTCAATGTTTAATGCTACATCCATGTATCATGCTATGTCCATGTTCAATGCTATGTCCAAGTGTAATGCTATCTCTGTGCAGGGCCGGCCTTAGGGGAATGCAACCTGTGCGGCGCACAGGGCACCATGGCAACAGGGGCGCCTGCCCGGGACTTAAATTAAAACATTGGGGGGGGTTAACTTTATTTAACATCCTCCATGTTAAATAAAGTGTTTTTTTAAAAGGATGTTAAATAAAGTTAAAACAAAAAAAACCTGTGTTTTAACTTATGTCCTGGGCGTTCGCTCGTGAAGTTTTCAGCAACCATTTGGCGCCCCTCACTCTCCGAGACTCCGTTGCGGTGCTGGCGTTTCATGCTGAGTGCTGGAATTATGCCACACCGCGGCAGAGCGGGAAGACGGCTCCCATCGCAGGACTCCGGCAACAAGGTAAGTATGGATAGGGAGAGGGGGCAGAGGGGGAGATTTTTTTCCTTTCTTTTTTTTTGGGATGGGGGGCGCCAGAGGAGTAGTCCGCACAGGGCGCCAGAACACTTAAGGCCGGCTCTGGATGTGATGGTCAGATGTTGATGTTGTACTTTTGGTCATATAACTTAAACTCATTTAAACTCTAATAACATCAGAGCTGCTGTAAAACTCATCTGCTCAACTATTCACATGTAACAAATTAGCATAAAGCAGCATCAGCCGGGGAATATCTCTTTGCACCGACAGAATCTTCTATTGTACCCATATTGCAAAAATGATGGACTTAAGTTGCACCTGCACCCGTGTTGCACCTAAAGGACTTGTTTTATTTATTTAGTATTATAAATATGTGCAGGAATATTTTCTCTGTTAGACACGTTATGCAAACAGAAATATTCCCTGGCTGTCGCTTTATGCTAATTTTCTCAAAGTTACTTTGTTACATGTGAATAACTGAACAGCTCGGATATTATTAGAGTTTAAAGGATTTTCAAGAAACATTTTTTTCCTCACTCCAGTTGTCCTTTAATTCAACTTCCTCTACGTGTTTATTTCTTGTTTCCATGGCAACCGGACAGGTGACTGGGATTCTGAAAACAAACATTTTGGACGGATTTCGTCCAATCTTAAAACAGAGACAGACAAATTTCGTCGACTATGAAGAAATGTTTCCCCCGAAAACAAACACGGAAACGAACCTTCTTTTGCCAGTGCCCAAGTCTAATATATATATAATTGTTATTGTTAATTGTTTTATATAGCACCATCAAACTCCGTAGCGCTGGACAATGGGTAGACAGGACATAACAAGCATGCACATCTTAAAGAAAAGGAAGAGCAAGATTGGGGTATTAAATCCCTATAAACCAAAGCTATATACAAGTAAAACCAATTTGAAACAAGAAAAGTATAAACTTAACTTTTATGGACTTGTCTAAAATAGATAATAGACAAATATACATGCATTTGGATTCGTAAGAAATTATATTTTAATAAAATTTGTGAATTTTGTTAATTCGTACCAATGTCTGAAAATGAGCTGTCAATGGCCTGCCCCCTCCTAAGCCAACAAAGTTAGTTCTTGTTTATGTAATAAATTAATATGCGTGTAAGCATACTACTATATGTGTGTTAGTATGCTATTGTGTGTAAGTATGTTAGTGTGTGTGCGTGTAAGTAAATGTTATGTGTGAGATGTGATATGGATAGGTGTAACAGAGTTATGTATGATATGTGATAGTTATGAGGGAGTCATGTATGACTTGTGATGTCTGCAAGGTGTTATATGTGATGGGTGGGAGGTTTTCTATGTAGTTGTGAGTGAATGAGGTGTTATGAGTGAGGTAGCGACGTGTGATGTTTGATAGGTGCGAGGGATTAGGTTGTTATATG
Organism: Spea bombifrons; assembly: GCF_027358695.1. Taxonomy (NCBI): domain Eukaryota; kingdom Metazoa; phylum Chordata; class Amphibia; order Anura; family Pelobatidae; genus Spea; species Spea bombifrons. The sequence goes on along the minus strand of NC_071087.1, from coordinate 79,608,843 downwards.
TGATAGGTGTAGCAGAGTATGGTGTTATGTGTGATCATTGTGAATTGTTATATGTAATAGGCGTGAGGGGGGTGAGGTTTGATATGTGATATGTAGAGGATGTTTTAGTGAGTGTCAGTTATGGTAAAGGTGTGTGTTCTAGTGCATATATTAGTTATTGGGGGGTTAAGGGTCTGAAAGGCCTCATGGCTTTTCCTGCCCATGGGCCAGTAGGTGCCAGAACTCTCCTGGTTAGTGTATTAGTATGTTAGTGTATGTATGTTGTTAGTGTGTTTGTAAGTATGTTAGAGTGTGTATAGGTATATAACTGCATATATGTGTAGGAGGATCTTGGGGGCCCAAACCATAGGTCTCACAGAGGGCTTCAGCATTTTTTGTTAGGGCACTAGAAACAGGGCCGGCCTTAGGGGTGTGCGACCTGTGCGACCGCACAGGGCGCCATGGTAGCAGGGGCACCTGCCCGGGACTTAACTTAAAACATCGTTTTTTTTTGTTTTGTCATGTTAAATAAAGTTTAAAAAAAAACAAAAAAAACCCGATGCTTTAATCTAAGTCCCGGGCAGGGGCGCCGAGCGGTTGCTCTTGAAGTTCTCAGCAACCGCTCGGCACCCCTTACTCTCCGTGACTCCGTCGCGGCAACATGAAATGCCGGCACCACGGCAGAGTGAGAAGACGGATGCCTCCCGCTTTGACCGCACGACTCCGGCAACAAGGTAAGTGTGTAGGGGGGTGTAGTTTGAAGGGGCAGAGGGGGGTGTAGTTTGAAGGGGCAGAGGGGGGTGTAGTTTGAAGGGGCAGTTTGAGGGGGGGCGCCAGAGGAGTAGTCCGCACAGGGCGCCACAACGCCTAAGGCTGGCTCTGACTAGAAAACATCACCATTTCTCATGATTAATAATGAAAAATGAGTATTTGAATATTAAAAAGATTTGTATTAAAAAGATTTGTACGAACAGAAGTCAGCAATGGCAAAAGTTTCTTCTCTCCCCAGGCCCCCCTAAATGGACAGTTCTAACTGTTCCATAAATCACAAACTATGAATCATTTTATTCATTTTATTAAGTCAAACGAAGTAAACCCATTAACTACATACCACCCTTCATGTTTTCATTATTACATTGATGAAGAAAACTTACATACCAACACAGATGTGTACTTTCTGACACAACAGTGAAACTGACACAGCCTTAAAATGCCATCAACATTTCACATAGAAGCCATGTTTTTATTAATTTCATGAAGAAACATTTCAACTCTAATAGATAAACATGCAACCATTCATATTCGAGGACAGAAATACAAGTTGAAATTACAAATGTTACTAAAATAAAAGCTGAAACCTTTCTCTTTCTCCACTGATCCATATGTGTTATTCTGAACCTCCTGGAGCACTTCCGCATCACAGGGGAGAGGTTGTCCCACTGCTGCGTGCCAAGGCTCCACCTTGATGCACAAGTGCTCCTGGAGGCCATGGTTACGCAAGGAATCATTGGGAGAAGCAGATCACTGAAGAATAAAGAAGAAGGAAGACATGGAAATCAGGAAGAAAAAAAAAGGAGAAAAAGTGAGGAGGGGAAAAGAAGAGGGTAGGGAGACATTAAGAGAGAGTGTGACAAAGGGTAACAGAGAGTTACAGAGAGCGAGTGCAGAAAATGAGATTCAAAAGAGAATTGTGAGATTTTGTTTGATTGTTTCATTGGACATTCGTATGAATTAATGAAATTGGTAAATTTCATAAAAATTTCATAAAAACTAAAAAATTTGTACCAATCTGAATAACCAAGTCTATTATGCGTTATTCTCACAGTTTATTTTTGTGATCGTAAATTATCCAGGGATTTGCACCCATTAGCGTTGTTGTTGCTATTGTACATCACTGAGATCATAGTTCACAAATAGAGGGTACTCATTGGTACAAATTAATGCAGCATTTGTTGTTTGCAATACTATAGCTGCAGTATTCAACGCAGGTGCTGCAAAATACAGGAAAACTGTTAATTCTTCCATAGGATGAGATAAAACATGGGAATGAATATTGTGACAATGAACCTTGGCAAAACAATAAATTATACTTTTGCATGATTCTGATAATCATTCGCAATCAGAAAAATTGCTACTTCAATGTATAAAATTGGCATTTGCCCAGCACCCACCATCAATAGACCATGGCTGTCAAACCAGTTGCTAGAGAAGTTGGCCTAGGCAGTCATACATGATAATTAAGGATTGTATTATTCAATTATAAAATCTAAATCTATACAGGCATAAAGAATCTTTTTTACGAAGGCATTTTTATTATTTTAAACCAAATTTGTTTGGTTACCTTATTGTGCACCAAATACAATATGTTTATTTAGTATACAGAACTATAAAGTACACGATTAGAAGACAGCATACTCCTGCCATCATATGCACTTTAGTGAATTTCACAGCTGAGAGCTCCCTTTAAATGTATGTGGTGCCACCCTTGCAAATGCAAGAATCCCTAATATGCATTTCCAAGGGTTCAGGTGAGTTTCTGATGTCTCTGGGACGCTTTCAAATGTTTCACACAATGTGTGTGATTACTCCAGGTTACAGTACAATCCTTTGTGAAATATCGTGCCTACAAAAAGCCTCCCGTCATAGAATGCAGCACAAGAAGAGCCTTGGATCAAAGAACCATTGTTGACATACATTTGGGTCACTATAGGATGGTCAGAATGTATGTTCTGCACGCAGACAACCTAAAGAAAAAAAAATACATTTTGGAGAGTGAAGGTTCTTTAAAAGTAATTTATTCAAGTGTTCCTAACAAAGTTATTGCTCTACCTTAAGAGCCATGAATTTTTATTTGACTTCTTTCTTTCCATAGAAATATAAGTACAACCCAGCGTGCCCCCAGTGCCTATGCATGGACAGATGTCCATAAATGTTGCCAGAAGGAGGAAAGAAAGCAGATAAAGAGAAAGCATACAGAAGGGGATCAGTGTAGGGATCAACCAATCTCAAAACCACCATGTGAGTGCCACATGGATATTTTATTATTAGCATTCATTCCTTACTCCAGATTATCCGAGGTTTATTTTTATTGTATAAAAAAAACCAGGACCACCTCCTGTTTTTACAGTGTGCTGTACATTTTCTATTATAAACTAATAACTCAATGTTTCCTTTTTTACAGTTTATGAAGCTAGAGATGGTGGTAGTGCAGTCAGACACTGTTGAACTGGCTCTTCACCTGGAGCGGCATTAAGGGCACTAACCAACCTCATGTGAGAATTATTCCTGCAATGATTCATTTAGTTTTTCATAAACCTCTAAGATCACAAAAGTTTATGTGACTTTTTCTATGTTGAAAAGAAAATGCTTCACGAAAATTTAAACACTAACCTCTGATCCAGGGGGATCTTCAGTTTCTTTCCATTTGGATGTGCTCCTGTCCAAATGTCTCCTGTGTTTGGGTCAACAAACAGATTGTCCACAAGTGTATCTAACTGCAAAACCTAAAATAAAAAAGGAATATGTGTTAAATAAAACATCATCTCCTCTGAAACAAGTGATAGTTATTTTAGTATTTTGTGTATGGTTTAATATGTCTCCTGATATCTAAGTAAACCATTTTGAGGCAACATTCAGTAATTCTCTTCACCGCACCCATGATAACAAGTCAAGGTATCTTGAGAATGGGTACATAACTGTTTCATAGAATATCTCCCAACAGTCCCAGTTTTCCGATTTTCAGGAACTTTTCCAATGACCCTGGTCATACTTGACAACTTTTGCTCCAGGTATCCAGGCACAGAAAGGGGAGCCTAAAGTAGATGAAAGTTACGTGGTGCTGCATGACCCTGCAGCATTGAGCCTGGAGCTCCATGAGGGTGAAAGGGTAGATTCTCAGAGTCGCACAGTCTGGAACTGACTCCTTGTTCTACACTGTTCTAATCATATATAAGACTCCATAATAATAAATAGTAGCATCACAATTAACTATGAATTATCAAGAACAATTGAAATTCAGCAGTAATGTAAGCCTCTCACCTTCAGGGCCGGACTGGGACGGAAAAGCAGCCCTGGAAAAATTTGGAGACCAGCCCCATATAGTTTATCTCACGGTGAAGCTCTTATACCCACGCACACACCTTATACACACCCGAGTCACACTATGTGCCATTCTTTTTATCTCATTATTTGTATTAAAATGCCAGAAAGCAAAAGTGTTAAAAGGCCCTAATAAATGAAATACATTACACATAATGGGATCAAAACATTTACCACTGCGAACATTTTTAGATGAAAGAGTTCCATTTTATTCAGTGGAACAAAACACTGATCACATTATTCTTCACGATATTCTGGTAAGAAACTTTTATTTCTTTATTAATTCATGTAGACTATTTTTTTCCATATTTAATAAAAGCTATGATTGAGACATGTTTGGTTTTTATTTCCTTTCATTTGACAACCTACCCCCGAGTTATGCACCTCTGCCCCCAGGCTTGCCACTCTGCCCCCCTGATATGCCTTCTAACCCCCTATATGCCACTCTGCCTCCAGAAACGCCTTATACCCCCTATATGCCACTCTGTCCCATGATATGCCTTCTAACCCCCTATATGCCACTCTGCAATATAGGGGGTTAAAAGGCATATCATGGGACAGAGTGGCATATAGTGGGTATAAGGCATTCCTGGAGGCAGAGTGGCATGAAGGGGGTTAAAAGGCATATCATGGGGCACTCTGCCTCCAGAAAAGCCTTATGCCCCCCATATGCCACTCTGCCTCCCTAATATGCTTTATACCCTCCTATATGCCACTCTGCCCCATAATATGCCTTTTAATCCCCTATATGCCACTCTGCCTCCAGAAATGCCTTTTACTCCCTATGTCACTCTGCCTCCAGAAATGCCTTATACCCCCCATATGCCACTCTGCCTCCCTGATATGCCTCAACCCTCCTATATGCCCCTCTGCCCCGTGATATGCCTTTTAACCCCCTTTTTGCCACTCCACCTCCAGATATGCCTTTTGACCCCCTATATGTCACTCTGCACCCAGAAATGCCTTATACCCCTATATGCCACTCTGTCCCATGATATGCCTTCTAACCCCCTATATGCCACTCTGCCATATAGGGGCTTAAAAGGCATATCATGGGACAGAGTGGCATATAGGGGGGTATAAGGCATTTCTGGAGGCAGAGTGGCATAAAGGGGGTTAAAAGGCATATCATGGGGCACTCTGCATACAGAAAAGCCTTATGCCCCCCTATATGCCACTCTGCCTCCCCAATATGCTTTATACCCTCCTATATGCCCCTCTGCCCCGTGATATGCCTTTTAACCCCCTTTTTGCCACTCCACCTCCAGATATGCCATTGACCCCCTATATGTCACTCTGCATCCAGAAATGCCTTATACCCCTATATGCCACTCTGTCCCATGATATGCCTTCTAACCCCCTATATGCCACTCTGCCATATAGGGGGTAAAAAGGCATATCATGGGACAGAGTGGCATATAGTGGGGTATAAGGCATTTCTGGAGGCAGAGTGGCATAAAGGGGGTTAAAAGGCATATCATGGGGCACTCTGCCTCCAGAAAAGCCTTATACCCCCCCTATATGCCACTCTGCCTCCCTGATATGCCTCAACCCTCCTATATGCCACTCTGTCCCATGATATGCCTTCTAACCCCCTATATGCCACTCTGCCATATAGGGGGTTAAAAGGCATATCATGGGACAGAGTGGCATTTAGTGGGTCTAAAGCATTTCTGGAGGCAGAGTGGCATGAAGGGGGTTAAAAGGCATATCATGGGGCACTCTGCCTCCAGAAAAGCCTTATGCCCCTTATATGCCGCTCTGCCTCCCCGATATGCTTTATACCCTCCTATATGCTCCTTTGCCCCATGATACACCTTTTAACCCCCTTTATGCCACTTTATCAGCATGCATCGGCCGTTTAGATTACATTCCCAGCAGTCTGATGGCTGCATAGTGATAGGAGCAGCGTGAGGTGGAAGCTCCGCCCCCTCGCACTCAGACTGCTGCAGCACCGGATGTCAGGTCAGTGGCATCCTGTCAGCATAGAGGAGAACAGTGTGCAGCTACCAGGAAGTCAAGAGAAGTAGAAGGTGAGTAAAATAATGTATTTTTTGTACTGTATAATGTTTTTTGTATTTGTTAAAAACAAAAAAAAATCGGCATGTGTGTGTATGTAAGTGAGTCCCCCTATATGCCACTCTGCCTCCAGATATGCCTTTTGACCCCCTATATGTCACTCTGCATCCAGAAATGCCTTATACCCCTATATGCAACTCTGGCATATAGGGGGTTAAAAGGCATATCATGGGACAGAGTGGCATATAGGGGGGTATAAGGCAAAGACTGTCAACATGTCTATGTATTTCTTGTTGCTATGACATTTTAAGAAAAAAATGCTTTACATTTTAGTACTAGTCAGAGTTAGCCTCTTAGTGCCCAGAGGGAGGGGCAGTTCTTCGAGCCATGGCTTCCCAGAGATTTCCTTCAATAAAACAAGGTTTTTTCTTTCCTCCGTGCTGAAGAATGACTCTTCGTGAGTCCAGAGGCAGCTCCATCTTTAAACTATCCATACAATGTTTACTATTAAATAAAAAGGTTTGTTCTCATAATTGTTGCTGTCTATGAGTAATTCTTTCAAATTACTATCACCTTTAGTTAAAATGGTATTATTCCAAAAAGTCTACAATGCTGTGCTAATGAAACTTATTTTTGGACTACCAATTTGATTTTATGTCATTGAAATTTGGTGTTACTGTGAAATAGACATCAAATGTTTTAGTTATTTATTGTAAAAACACATCTAACTCATTTAACACATCTATTAAAACTAAAGCACACAGTCGTTAGCTGAATGTGTTCAATGACAATAGCAAAAGGAACACCTTTGTCACCAACTTTCTGTGTGACACAGATCCAGATGGGTATTTACAATGCCGGCACCCGTACTATTGTTCTTGTCTCGTCTACCCTTTGCCGGAGAACTCGCCGCAAAAGTTCTTCTCCCAGCAAAACAGTACAAGTGGAAAAACCCCAAGTAACGTCCACCAGGGTACCGATGATCCTAACAGTGAGGAGGCTCCAGAATAAGTAGATAAATGTGTTAAAATGATAGTTCTTGAGTATGCCAGGTGAAGTTTCTGAAACGGCGCGAATACCACAGAGAATGGGAAAATCGTGTCTGGGGCACGATTCGCTAAATTAGTGAAACCCCAAAAAAAACAAATGTAGTCAAGCTCAGAATCACAACCAGAGCGGGACGTCAGGCGGGCCAAAGGTCATACACTAGATGGCTAGTCAGATGAACAGGGGTTAAATTCCAGAGCGCGTAGTCAGGCGGACCGGGTCATACACAGGACGGAAACAAATTCGAATCACTGAGCAAAAGGAAGGTCAGGAACGCCAAGGGTCGGGACAAAAAATCCAACCAACTTGATATCAAAGCGAGGACCACGCCAGGGAATAGTCCATGTGGTAGCCGGGCAGAGTACCACAGCCGCTGCTGGGTAGACCCCAGTCCTAGAAATTGGTAATTAAACCACGGTTCCCAAACGAGCTCCCTCTCTGTAACCATCATCAAGTATTGCCCACCACAAGCTTAATGTACCCTCAAAAGAGCATCCGTAACGACGCTGTTCCAATTGTCGGCAGGCATCGCCGCGGTCCCTAGCTGCCGCACAGTTCCATGAATTTGTGGCTAGGTCCCGGTCAGGCGCATCGAGTGTTTCCTGGCTTGCAGACCCCCCATGGCCGGCTAGTGCATGGGAGTCTGGTTCCAACAGACCAGACGGGGTTTTCCGTTCACCCTGTGCTCCCCAGACAAGGGACTGGGCAAGCAGGTAAGGAGTCTCCCCAGAAATCCAAAAGTGCCCTACTCCCACACTCAAACATAACCCCACGAGTCTTCAGCCTTAAAGGGTTAACTTGACACTTAAATTGCACCTAAGCCTCAGACCCTCTAGGTTTAGACTATGGCCTGTTGTTCTAACATTGTTCTTCCTTTTAAATAAGCTTGCCTCTTCTACTTTGTTAATTCCCTTTTAAGTATTTAAATGCTTCTATTGCATCTCCGATCATCTTCTTTACTCCAAGCTATATATATATTAAGATACTTTAGTCTTTCCTGATAATTTCTATCTTGTAAACGACTAAATCTGCTACACAAGAGGGACATTATGCACCAAGCAGGACCCCATCGTGGCCACCACCTCACCCATTCAGCCAATATTTAAAATGATAAAGAAAAAAAAGCTTTGACTATTCTCATAATCATTGTGAATGAATATTTCTTTCTAAATAATAAAAAAGTTGCTCTACCTTGTCCGCTGGCCCCAACGCGTCTTCTTTCAGCCAGCTCCACTTCTTCTCTTCTTCTTGTATTTCTCCTTGGTATCAGCTCCGTTGACCAGGACACCTGGATTAGTTCTGCAAAAGCTAAGGAGACCGTCTTTGTTACCCACTTTCTGTGTTAATCCAAACAGGTATATGCACTGCCGGTGCCTGCACTGTTGGTCACCAGTTTGACCAACCACAACAGAGACAAAGGACATTACAGAAGTGGGCAGCAGAGGTAAGCTTAACATTGGAAGCTTTTAGCTAATTACTAAAAACCATATATTTTTATGTAAGTAACATTCTATAAAGCGTTGTCAACATTTCATGAGGATTTTAAAAAACAAAACAAAAAGATTTTGTCTTTAAAGAGCAAACCTTTGCTAGAGACGGACTCTATGCATTGTTAGTGACTCTCGTGAGAGTAGTCACCACGGCTATGTAGGCGACGTATGTATTTCAGGAATCTGGTAAAGAAGGAAAAGAGATCCCTGGTCTTGTGAGCTTACAGTCTCTTAGGAGGTTCATAAACTATGGTTATGTACAAACTTGACAAGACATCTGCTTACTTTGGTTCTTTTGAGGATTAGTTCCATTTTCTTCATACTTTATTGTACTAGGATTTCTTAGCTCATAAAAAGAACCTTGATCTCACTCTTGCCCAAATAATATATCACCCAGTTACCCACACCCTCTTTTTAAACGCCAAGCAAAGAAAGAAAGTGCTGTAAGACACACTGTTCCTTTGAAGTTGTTTCAGAACAAAATACATCTTTGAAACTAAATTGTCTTCAGATCCTACATGCTTGCTCCACTGAACATATTAATGCTGTAGGTACACCTATGGTTTTTAATACTAACGATTATGGATATCACCCTTTGTACTAGTATTGGTCGTTATATGCAAACCCCATAGCTTAATACCACTGCCTATCCCGCCGATACCTGGAACACTCAGGGTCTGAGCTCCAGGGTTCTAGGCGTGTATAGTCAGATTCTCACTCTTGCGATGCCTGCTTACCTTCTACCTTCTAGGTATTGGGACACCCCTCCTAATTATTGAGTTTAGGTGTTTCAGCCGCACACCTTTGCTAACACGTGTATGGAATCAAACACACAGGCATATAAAGTTAATTATATGTGTATTTTTGCTATATTAATGTTCCTGGAGGGCTAAGCCAAATGCCAAATGATTTAGGTAAACTATAAAAACACTCAGGAGCCGTGGCAACTGGTGTTTTATGTGGATAAGTGCAAGATAATGCCCCTGGGGCATAAAAACCCAAGGGGAATGCATAAAATAGTTGATGTTGAGGTTGGGACTGTATGAAAGGAAAGGGGTTTGGGCGGTATGTGATTAAAAACATGGAAATACATAAAGGGAATCAGCCAGATAAAGGAGGAGAGTATATTTAAAAGAAGAGAAACTACCAAAACCAAAGGACATAGATTTAAATTAGAGGGGCAAATCAGGAAATATTACTTTACAAAGGTTGTGGATGCATGGAATAGCCTTGCAATGCAATTTTGTGGAGATATTTTCTTTGTTGCCTTTGGAGGAGTTTATAGATTTGAAAGAGGAGGATAAGAAGGATGCTAAGAAGGAGGAGGAGGAAAAGAAAAAGCGTTACAGGAAGATTCCTAAGTCGTTTGGTAACTGGTTGCGGGCATTTTGTATATTGGCTAGTGTTATTGGGGAGAAGTCGCCTAATTTGTGCTCTCCTCTTTTTTGTTACTTGGATGGTATCTGGGAAGCGTATAGGACGTATGGGGGTCTGGCGTGGTGGAAATACGACGAGCAGTTTAGGCAGCGGTTGTCGGCTAATCCAGGTATGCGGTGGGACCAGATGGACCTCCCCTTATGGATGAAGCTTATGATGGCGCAGAAGGCGCAGCCCTTTCAGTCGGGGGCCGGCGCGGGCGGGCACAGTTCCGCGTCGGCCGTCAATAGGAAAGGTTTTTGTTGGCTGTTCAACGACAGCCATTGTAAGTGGGGGTCTGCTTGCAAGTTCAAGCATGAATGTTCCGGTTGTGGGGGTGCCCATAGTTTCACGAAGTGTTTCAAGAAGGGAAAATCTGGGGGGGTCTCGGGAACTACGTCTTCCGGGTCCGGGGCCGCTTCCTCTGGGGCTAACCCCGGTGAGGTTAAACGCGATGCTGCCCTGGCTAAGCCGCTACGGTAATCGTGAAGCGGCGCAGTTGTTGTTTGACGGTTTTCGTTATGGGTTTTACATTCCTTTTTCTGTTAGGCAATTTCGAAGTTGTAATCGGAATTTGAAGTCGATTTTGGAGTTTCCAGAGGTGGTGAGGGACAAGTTGTCGAAGGAAGTCTCTTTGGGCAGGATGGCGGGTCCTTTTTCTTCTCCCCCTCTGGATAATTTACGTTTATCACCATTGGGGGTGGTTCCTAAGAAGGAAGTTGGGAAGTACAGGTTGATCCATCACCTGTCATACCCGAAGGGTTTGTCGGTGAACGATGACATTGATGAGGTGTTGTGTTCCGTGTCCTATGCATCATTTGACCAGGCTGTCGAGTTGGTTAGGAAGGCGGGCCCTAATGCCCTTATGGCTAAGGCAGATATTGAATCGGCATTTCGTTTGTTGCCGATTCACCCGGATTGTCATCATTTGTTGGGTTGTTATTTTGAGGGTCAGTACTTTGTCGACTTGTGTCTCCCTATGGGTTGCTCCATCTCTTGTTCTTATTTTGAGAAGTTCAGTTCGTTCATCGAGTGGGTGGTCAGGATGGAGGCAGGGAGTCGGTTTTTGGTTCACTATCTGGATGATTTTCTTTGTGTGGGTCCGTGCGGATCTGGGGAGTGTGGTTACTTGTTAAGGATGTTGGAGTGGGTGGCCGGGTCGTTTGGTGTCCCGCTGGCTGCGGACAAAACCGAGGGTCCCACTACCTGTTTGAGTTTTTTGGGCTTGGAAATTGTTTCGGTTGCGGATGAATGCAGGCTGCCGCAAGATAAGCTGCGGGCGCTTAGGGATGTGGTTCACGAGTTTCGTGGTGTTCGGAAGGTAACCCTGCGGCAGTTACAATCCTTGATTGGTCGTTTGAATTTTGCGTGTAGGGCCATACCCATGGGCAGGATTTTCATTCGGAGTTTGTCAAGGGCCACTTCGGGCGTCCAGTTGGCGCATCATTTTGTACGGGTTTCGGCAGCTATGAGAGCTGATTTGGAGGTGTGGGAGGTGTTTCTGCCACATTTTAATGGTACGGTGTTTTTTCGCAGGGAGTCGGTGTCCGCCGAAGAGTTGGAACTTTATACTGACGCTTCGGGGAGTGTTGGTTTTGGGGCGTATTTTCGGGGCCATTGGTGTGCGGAACGTTGGCCGGATTCTTGGAGGGATAGTCCGCTCATGCGCAACTTAGCGTTTTTGGAGTTTTTTTCCTTTGGTGGTCGCATTGTCCTTGTGGGGCGATTCGTTTCGTGATAAGAAGGTGGCGTTTTTCTCGGATAATATGGCAGTGGTTCATGCGGTAAATCGGCTGTCGGCTTCTTCTATTGCAGTGGTTCGGTTGTTGCGGAGGTTTGTTCTGCTCTGTATGTCTCTTAATGTGGTGTTTCGGGCTGAGCATGTTCCGGGCTTTTTAAATGTTATAGCGGATTCCCTGTCTCGTTTTCAGTGGGAACGGTTCCGCGAGGTGGCGCCCGGGGCTCAGGATTCGGGTCTGGTCTGTCCGGACGAGATGTGGCAATTAGGGACGAGTTGCTTGCTGGAGGCGTGAGGGCATCGTTGGCGCCGGTAACGTGGTCGGCTTATGGTAAGGTTTGGGACGATTGGGACAGGATGGTTTCCTGCGTTGGGTCTGTGAGTACTGCAGCGGAGCAGTTGGATGTGCTGTTGTGGTTTCTGTTTGATTTGGTTTCAAAGGGGGCTTCCTCCGCGGTCTTGGGAAGGAATATGTCTGCCTTGGCGTTTTTGTTCAAACTTAAGGGTTGGAAGGATCATACTAAGGAATTTTTGGTTCGCCAGGCTTTAAAGGGATTTCGGAGGCGGGTTGGTGTTGGTGACACTAGGCGCCCGGTTTCTGTGCAGGTGTTGCAGAAGGTGTTGGATGTTTTGCCATTGGTGTGTTTTTCAGTTTATGAGTCCAGGTTGTTTGGGTTGGCGTTCATTTTGGCGTTTTTCGGAGCTTTCCGGATAGGGGAGCTGGTGAGTCGGAGTCGGGCTGGAGGTGGGGGTCTTCAGAGGTCTGACGTGCTGGTCAGCGAAGACATGGTGTCTGTTCGTTTACGGCGGTCCAAGACGGATGTGCTTGGGAAGGGGTGTGATGTCGTATTGTATCCGTGGCCTGGGTCCATGATGTGTCCAGTTCAGGGTTGTTTTGAATACTTGGCTCATCGCCCTGCTGTGGTGGGACCTTTTCTCTTACATGAGAACGGGTCGGCTTTATCTCGGTTTCAATTTTTACGGATCTTTCGTGTATGCTTGGAGCACGCGGGTTTGGATCCGCGTCAATTTGGTACACACTCTTTTCGTATCGGGGCTGCTACGGTTGCAGCCCAGATGGGGTTCGGTGATGATCTGGTCAAGAAGTTGGGGCATTGGGAGTCGGTTCGTTTCAGGTCGTATGTCCGGCCTGAAGGTCTGTTGTGAGCTCTGCTCGGCTGGGGGGTTTGTTGTTTACTGTTGTTTTTGTTTTTCAGGTTTGGTGGCCTGGATCATGGGCCATTCCTACGTCTATTGGGCTGGTCAGAGAGCTGCAGTTCGTGGGACGTGTGCGCAACTGGGCTTTCAGGAGGATCGGCTGTTGCTGCGATGGATCGGCCTTCGCGGTGCGGGATGGAATGATGTGTGTGCGGAACTTTGGCGACTCTTGAGGGATGAGGGGGTTCCGGACATTGTTTTGTTCCATGCGGGAGGTAACGATTTAGGTGTGGTTCCCCAGAAGGAATTAGTTTGGCGGATGAAACGGGATGTGGAGAGGTTGAGGGCTTTAGTTCCTCGGGTTTTGGTTATATGGTCGGAGATTGTTCCGAGGTTACACTGGAGGCATGCACGTGATGCGGATGCCCTTGCGCGGTGCAAGGGTAAGGTGAATAAGCTCATGGCGAGCTTTATTAGGCGATGTGGTGGCCTGGTGATACGGCATTGGGAGTTGGAGTCCCTGTTGCCTGGCTATTTTAGGGAGGACGGTGTCCACTTATCTGATGTGGGCCTGGATTTTTGGAATTTGGGTTTTCAGGACGCGTTAACCCAAGCTTTGTTTTTTCGGTTTGGCGGGGCTCAGACGGCTTGAGGGGTTCAAGGTCTGGCCTGTGGCGGGGTTAGTTGGGGATTATTGCCTAATACGGTGTTTTGTTATGTTTTTGGTTAATAATTTGACTTGGTTCAAGTTATTGGTGTAGGTTTCGAGCTGGCCTGTGGCTCAGAACCTGGGGTGGTGTAGGGGTGTCTCGGTATGCCCCTGCATTGGTGTGTGGTTAAATTGGTGGTGTGGGGGTGTCTCGGTATGCCCCTGCAGTGGTAATTTGGTTAAATCGGTGGTGTAGGGGTGTCTCGGTATGCCCCTACATAATTATAATTTGGTTAAACGGTCTGGTAGGGGTGTCTCGGTACATCCCTATTGTGGTCAATATGTTAAAATGTTAATATGTTAATGTGGAGGCACCTGGTATGTGTTGGTGCCATTATATGGTTAATTTATTGGTTATGTGAGGTCATTGTCAGTGTTAATAAGATGTAAACTGTTAATAATGTTAACCGGGGTGGCTGGGTTGACAATGACCTCTAAATATTGTATATATGTTAATAAAGCTGTGGACAAAATATTTTGCACCCAAGTAAAGTGTCTGAGTCATTATTTGGGTATAGGGGTACGATCTTCCTGGGGCACAAACTCAACTATGCGCTTGTCAAGTGGCAGATGAGGTTCAATATAGAGAAATGCAAAGTTATGCATTATGGTAAAAATAATAAAAATGCAACCTATTCTTAAATGGAATATCCTTGGGGGAAACTACCAATGAGAAGGATTGAGGAATAACTGTTGACAACAGACTTGACAACAGTGTGCAATGCCAGGAAGCAGCTGCGAGGGCCAATAAGGTTTTAGTATGCATAAAAAGAGGTATCGATTCAAGGGAGGAGGATATTATCTTGCCTCTTTACAGGTCATTGGTAAGACCTCGCTTTGAATATGCGGTACAATTCTGGGCATCGGTCCTTAAAAAGGACATTATGGAATTAGAAAAAGTGCAAAGGAGGGCTACGAAATTAATAAGGGGATTGGGTGATACTAGTTATGAAGAGACTAAAAAAGTTGAAATTATGTATGCTAGAAAAACGGCGTCTCAAAGGGGATATGATCACATTATAAAAATATATGCAGGGCCAATATAACGAACTCTTCAGTGACCTGTTCATCAACAAAAATGTACAAAGAACAAGAGGTCACCCTCTGAGACTGGAAGAGCGCAGGTTTCATAGACGACAAACGAAGGGATTCTTTACAGTGATGACAATAGAGGTAAGGAATTCACTTCCAAGGAAGGTGGTGTTATCCAATATATTAGATACCTTCAAAAGGGGCCTCGATATTTTCTTAGAAAGGCATGACATACAGGGATATAAATAGAATAACATTAATATTTTAGAGCTTCTTGATCCAAGGAGAAATCCGATTGCCTCTTGGAGTCAAGAAGGAACTTTTTCCCCTCATGGCAGAATTCAAAGTAGCTTAATTAGGGGTATTTTGCCTTCTTTTGGATCAAGAATAGGAAGGTTAGGTAGAAGGGTTGAACTTGATGGACTTAGGTCTTTTTTCAACCTTATGAACTATGTAACTATGTGCCTGAGCCACCAGAATAGTGATTACAATAAATAAATAAAGAAATAAAAATTCTAATTCTATACAAAACATGTTTGTGTTTAATTATTATAGCAACAGAGAGTCTCTCATTTTATTTCCATTATAAGAAGATTGTAACGAAGGGGTACAACTAAGATATGTTCTAATATTTTATATACATCCTGAGTGTATTCAAATATTTTTTACTGTGCAATATAGTTTATCAATATATTCAATCAATGAGCTGATGAATGAATGTATTGATAAATTAATTAAATAATTAAAAGTATCATAAATATTGTATTAATATTAAAAACCAATGAAATGGTTTATTAAAATGAAATGTTTAAATTCATAAAATGACATATTGTATATTTTAACTTAATTTATTGAATCATTTATTAAATAATTTTTGTTGATTAAAAACACCCAGTAACCATAATTTAATATTTTATAAATTCATAAATGCCATTAATATCTCCATAATTTATTTTAATAAATATCATAAATACCATGAATGCCATTAATATTTCCATAATTTATTTTAATAAATACCATTAATATCTCCAATTATTTTTTTATTTAATTTAAATAACTTATTTTAATTTGAATGACTCGTTTTAAAATAACTCAATTCAAAATGAACATGATATCTCCACGGTAACCTATTGTGGATTAATTAATTATGTGTCTAATTCATTCTAATTATTGTTTGATCAACTGCTTCATTATCAAGTTCATTAGTTGACCATTTGGTAATAACAATTAAAAATTCATAATAAAATATACATTCTAAAACATTAGCCATTCATGTAGACTCATACATCCAAATCTGTATTTAAACCTACTCTTTTGTACGTCTGGAACTTAAATATCCATTTGGTCTCTCTTTTAGAGAGTTCACGTTTAATGTCCCCTCCCCTCCAGTATGGTAATACCAAGTCTATGCCTGTGATTTTAAAGTCGACCAGGGAGAACTTCCTGCAATTATTGCAATGTCTAGAGACACTATGTTTATGATTACTGTTACGTATATTACCTAAATGTTCCAGTCCTCTCACCTTCATCTCTCTGGATGTGTGGCCTATATACTGTATACCACAGCTACATTCTAGGAGGTATATTACCGTATTTGCTCGATTATAAGACGAGGTTTTTTTCAGATAAATACCCCTCGTCTTCTAATCGGGGTCGTCTTCTAATCAGACCTCAAATAGAGGTCTGATTATGAGACTAAGATCCAGATCCCCCGCACCGCTGCAGGGGACCTGGATCCTCCTGTCTCCCCCCCCCCATTTAACACCCCACACACACTTACCGGTGCTTCCTGCTGTATTGCCGGGGCAGCTGGTTGACGTCTACGCGATCGGCGTAGACAACGTCCGCTGCAGCCGGAAGGAGGTGTGGCTAGCAGCAGGGGGTTGTCTACGTCCGTCACGCATACCTTCCCCGACTGTCAGAGATCAGAGTTCCCCGCACCGGTGCCAGGAACTCTGATCTCTGACAGCCGGGGAAGGTATGCGCGACGGACGCAGACAAACCCCCGCTGCCAACTCCACCTCCTTCCGGCTGCAACGGAAGGAGACGTCAACCCGCTGCCCCAGCAATACAGCAGGAAATTGGAAGCACCAGTAAGTGTGTGTGTGTGTGTGTGTTAAATGGGGGCATAGGGCATTTCTGGAATGCCTTATACCCCTATATGCCACTCTGGCACTTAGGGGGTTAAAAGGCATATTAGGGGTCAGAGTGGCATATAGGGAGGTATAAGGCATTTCAGGAGGCAGAGTGGCGTTAAGGGGGCATTTAATAGAGCACTCTGCCTCCTGAAATGCCTTATACCTCCCTATATGCCACTCTGCCCCATAATATGCCTTTTAACCCCCTAAATGCCAGAGTGGCATATAGGGGTATAAGGCATTTCTGGAGGCAGAGTGCTCTATACAATGCCTTTTAACTCCCTTAATGCCACTCTGCCTCCTGAAATGCCTTATACCTCCCTATATGCCACTCTGCCCCATAATATGCATTTTAACCCCCTAAATGCCAGAATGGGATATAGGGGTATAAGGCATTTCTGGAAGCAGAGTGGCACATAGGGGGTCAAAAGGCATACCATGGGGCACAGTGGCATATAGAGGGTTAAAAGGCATATCATGGGCCACAGTGCCATATTGGTGTGACAAGCCTGGGGGCAGATGTGCGTAACTGGGGGACAGGTTGGAAAATACAAGAAATAAAAACAAAAAAAATATTTTTCTCAATCATAGCTTTTATTAAAAAAAATAGTTTACATGAATTAACATTTACTGGTAAAACTTTTTTCCTTTAGGGTCGTCTTAAAATCAGGGTCGTCTTATAATCGAGCAAATACGGTACATTTTTTGATGTACGGTGAATACAATTTTTTTATATTAAATTCTTCTCCCGTTATTGAGCATTTAAAAGAGGTTATTTTCTTATTTTGTAAATGGAATAATTTACATATCTTACATTTTCCACATCTGTGGAAGCCGGGAGTTTTATTCGATAAAAAATGTTTCTCTATATTTTCTACCTTACATAACACACTGAAAAACAAAATCTGCTTCATTTGTGCAGTTTCTACTTATACGTGCCAGTTGTCCCTTCGGAATGTTTCTTAGCCACTGAGGGTGGTGGCAACTGGTGAAGTCTATATAACTATTACCATCAGCGGGTTTAAAATATGTTTTAGTATGTATTTGATTATCAGATATGTAAAGGGTAAGATCTAAAAAAATCTATTTGAGATGCATTAATAGACTAAGTAAATGATAAATTATACTGATTATTAAAAAGAAGTAAAGCTGCTTAGATCTTCTTTCGACCAAATAATAAGAATATCATCAATATAGCGCCGCCATAGGACCAAATTTGCACCAAACGGATTATTAGACCAGATATAATTGGCCTCCCAGTCTGCTACATAAAGGTTGGCGTAGCTTGGTGCAAATTTGGTTCCCATGGCAGTGTCACAGATTTGTAAATAAAAATTGTCATTAAATGAAAAATAATTGTGTAAGTATAAACCGAATACAATCTGTTATAAATTTTATGCAATCTTTTATTATTTTTTCTATATTTTCTAATTCTTGGAGAAGCATATCCTTAAAAACTTTCAGATGATCGCTTTAATCCTGTTGCGGGTAAAAGGTGGACTTTAGTTTGACATTAGTATGTGAGAAGAGATCTTTTTCTGTTGTTTCATTTTCTATCTTATTTTTCGGTTCTTTTTTCAGAAAAAAAATGTTTCACTGTTAAGTTTCTAATGAATTTCTGGGTATCTAGAAACAACTCAAAGTTATTTGGACCCGTATTCTGGGCAAATTTTAAACCCTTATTTAAAAGGGCAATCTCTACAACATTCAATTCATAGCTTGATAAATTTACAATTTCATTATTAGGAGAATTGTTTTTTGTTACTATTTTCTTCCCTCGTCCTCTGCTTCCTCTATATTTCTTATTAATTTCCTTTTTTTCTGAGGTGAGGGAGGGGGTGAGATGTTTTGACCCGTCATGAAATTGAACTGGGTTTGATGCGTGTATATTGATCCTTTTCTTCGGTACTGCTCCTTGTCTAAAAAATCATATTTTGGGGACTCTGTTTTCTATAGTCTTGTTTTGTTGGTGATAGTGTTCTATAGTCAGTTTTTTTGTCTATATGCCAGTTTGTAGGGATCTATGAACTCTCTGTCTCCTCTCTTAAATCCGGCTCTATTTGTCTGATACTTATTTTCTTCCTTTTGTCTGTCTGATGGTGTTCTAAATTCTCTAGTGGAGTTTATTCTTTTGTCATCGACTGGGGCTATGGGGGCCACACCCCATAGTGTTACTAATTGTTCTTCATATGAGCTCATGACAGTGAGACAGATGGCATTAGGCTGTCAGGTGAAACACAACTTTCACCTATGTCTAAAGACCAGTAGCTCTCCCAAGTTCAGGAGCAATTGAACTCATTGTTCTCTTTACTGCCTCCAATATGGCCCCAACAGATTGTAAAAATATTCCACACCTCAAACTCTGAGAAGGGAGTTTACAAAAATTCTCCCTGGGATCCAAATTGGGGGTGGCCCCATGTAATCCTAGACATCCATCCATGTAGGCCATAAGGGTGCTTGTGCCCTAGATACAGAGTTACCTGTTAAGAACTGATGCTTTTGCTTGATCCCTTACAGATTTTGCCATTGTAATGAGATGGTAGGTATGTCATTAACCTGCTCACCTGGATTCTACTGGAACAGCTTGTCACAGGCCAAACTATCAACAGCTTCATCTATGAATCAACTTCAGCTCAATTTACCAAGGAATATATATAGGATCTAACAAGGAATGGTTCCTAGTTCATGCTAAACACTGCTTCTTTAAACAGGCACAGTAGATATGAAGGACAAAAAGGGAAAAGAGAACCATTGTCAACGTAAATGGACCGGTTGGAGAAAATGGACGGTTTATCAGGAGGGGTCAGATGTTAACATGGGATCAAAGTTTATTAACCCTGTATATACTGTACACTATATGGACAAAATATTGGGACATCCAACAATTACACCAACAGAGACTTTGATAACATTGCATTCTACATACATGCAACATTAATATGAAGTTGGTCCCCCTTTGCAGCTATAAAAGCTTCCAATAAGATTTTGGAGTGTTTCTGTATGAATTTTTGCCCATTCATCCAGTAGAGCATTTGTGAGGTCAAGTACTGACCAATCGTCCCCTTCATAATACCAGGACATTTTGGACAATGCTATGCTCCCAAATTTGTGGGAATATTTTGGGGAAGGACCTTTTCTGTTCCAGTATGACTGTGCCCCAGTGCACAAAGCAAGTTCCATAAGAACACCTTTGAGATGATTTGGCCTGATGATTATAAGACAGGGCTTCTTGTCTAACCTTCAGTACCTGACCTCACAAGTACTTTTTTGCTGAATGGGTACAAATTCCCACATACACGCTCCAAAAGACTTCTCAGAACAGTGGAGTAGTGTAGGTATCACAATCAACTGCACAAACAGTTGTTTGCAAATATAAAAAGCAAGGGACCACACAGACACTGCATCATTCAGGAAAGAGGCACACATTAACTCCTGGGGATGTATGTACTTTGGTCCAAGAGGTCCAAATTTAATTTAAATTTGCTTTAGTTTAACATGCCATTGGAACACAACAATAATGGTTGCTTTTAAAGGGCCTCTGTGTGCTTATGAAGATATTTCTGATAGTTCTGATGTGGAGAACGAAGGTGGGTGGGGGGGTCTGATGTCTAGAACTAAGGTTGTGGAGGGGGGTCTGATGTGGAGAACAAAGGTTGTGGAGGGGGGTCTGATGTGGAGAACAAAGGTGGAGGGGGGTCTGATGTGGAGAACGAAGGTTGTGGGGGGGTCTGATGTGGAGAACGAAGGTTGTGCGGGGGGTCTGATGTGGAGAACAAAGGTTGTGGAGGGGGGTCTGATGTGGAGAACAAAGGTTGTGGAGGGGGGTCTGATGTGGAGAACGAAGGTTGTGGGGGGGTCTGATGTGGAGAACAAAGGTGGGGGGTCTGATGGTAGATTTCTGTGTGCATATACATATGGTGAGGCATGTGTATGGGCATTTGGGCAGCTGTGTATATGTGCGTGTATGTGCATACGTGTGTATGGGCTGTGTATATGTGTACGTCTGTATAGGCAGTGTATATGTGTACGTCTGTATGGGCAGTGTATATGTGTACATCTGTATGGGCAGTGTATATGTGTACGTCTGTATGGGCAGTGTATATGTGTGTATATAAGGAGTGTATTTGTCTTATAGTGTATACGTCTGTGTAAGTATGTGCAAGGGCAGTGTATATTTATGGGGAGGCATGTGTGTGTGTGTGAGCAGTTTATGTATGTTTGGGCAGGCGTGTATAAGGGTAGTGCATTTGTGTGAGTACTGGCAAGTGTGTATCTGCAGGCAATTGCAGCGTATATGTGTGTTTTTGTGGGCAGGCATGCGTAAGAGCAGTGCATATGTGTGTATGAGCAGGCATGTCATACTTAAAGGGAAGATAATGATTCCCTGTAACACATGTTTAACCCATTGTGTGTGTGTATGTTAGTGTGTGCATGCGTGTGTATGTTATTCAAGTGTTTAAGCGTGTGGATATGTTCCTGTGTGCATGACGTGTTAGGAGTCTTAGATGGTTCCTTCAGTACATCATAGTAGTCTCTGTGGCCGTGTCCAGTGGGGTCCATCTGTGGTTGTAAGATTTTTCTTTGTTTGTGAGTTTCTGTGGGAATTTTCTCCCATCCATCCAGTAGAGCGTTTGTGAGCTGAAGATGATATACCAAGACATTTTGGACAACACTATACTTCTAACTTTGTGGGAACAGTTTTGGGGAAGATCCTTTTCTATTCCATCATGACTGTGCCCCAGTGTACAAAACAAGGTCCATAAAGGCATGGTTGCAACAATTCCCCACAGAAACACGCCAAAATCTTGTGGAAATCGTTCCCAGAAGAGTGGAAGCCGTTATAGCTGCAAAGGGGGACCAACTACATATCAATGTCTATGTGTTTATAATGCGATGTCATAAAAGCCCCTGTTGGTGAAATGGTCAGGTGTCCCAGTACTTGTGACCCAACATTATTGCAACTTTTTTTTATTCAAACATGGTTACATCTCTGGGGTATGACTTGCCATGAAAAACACTTTAATTCTTCAATTGCATCAATTGCCATTTATGTCCATTGCGGTGCACATTGCACAAATTTAGTTATTCAGGCTGTAGCACATCAATGTCCAATAATGGAAGATGCACTTATTTGTGTGCAAGACCTTGGCAATCTCTTTGGGCAATCTGTGAAATGCAGGACCGCATTTTCAGAAATTGTGCAACGTGAAGCTGAAGGACCTCTTAAAAGTCATACATATAAAACCATTGTGCCCAACACGCTGGACCATTAGAGTAAAGTCAGTGAAAAAAGTTCTGGATAATTATGAGCTGATTTTACAAACACTTGAAGAATTAGCAAATTCCAGAGGTAGTGGAGACGTACATTCACGTGCACGCGGTCTACTTCAACAATTTAGGCAAGGTAACATCCTGTTAGGGCTTCAAATCTCTCTTAACATGATGGAGATCTTAGAATGTCTGAATAAAGCCTTGCAAGGCAATAAACAAACCATATCAGGACTTTTAGCATCTGTTCAGCAGACCCATGATGCTATACAAAAGTTACGCTGTGACACGTCGTTTGAAAGGCTTCTTACTGCCAATATGCATTTAGTTGGAAAATACCAGCTAAAAGAGGTTACTGTACCAAGGCAACCCAAAGTTCCTAAACGTCTTCAACATGGGCCAACTGAACAATTTCATGCAAAAACTGTGAAGGAATACTATTGTCCTCGGTATTTCCAACTAATTGATGCTATATTAACTCAGTTAACGCAGCGCTTTGACCAAGAAGTCTTACTTATATATGAAAAACTGGAACAATGTCTCCTGACAGGAGAAGCTAGTGAAGGTCTTCTCCAGTATCCAGAGATTGAACGTCACCTTCTCTCTGCCCAGATAACCACCTTATCTAGTGTTCACAAGTACACTTCTGTCTCAGAGGTTGTAGAAATTTTACGAAAGATGCCTGCCAGAGAGAGATGCTTTTTTCTGAAGTTGAAAAAATGGTCAGAATCCTACTAACTATTCCTGCTTCCTCCTGTGAAGCTGAGAGAAGTTTTAGCGCGTTGCGTAGATTAAAAACCTGGTTGAGGTCCACAATGACACAGAAAAGATTAAACCATGTTGCTATATGCAACATCCATAAAGCCATAGTGGATGAACTAGAAATCGAAGCCATAGCAAAGGAATTTGCAATGCGCTGTGATCACCGCAAAAAGGTTTTTGGATTTTAAAAACATGCGATCTTTAGATTTGGTTTAAAGGAACTCTGTTGGCACCCAGACCACTGACGCTGACATCAGTGGGCAGCCCTGGCCGTGTCCCGCAAGGGAAGGCTCTGGGTAGCTGGAGCGAAGAAGTTCCCAGGCGTACTGTGCACTGACCTGGATAGGGAACAGCATTGTGTGCATGTGTGCATACTTACCGCACAGCTCCAGTAACTTTAGGATACTGACTTGAGTGTGAGGTGGCATGCACACATTTACAGGAACAGCTACTTTGCACCATAACCACTACAGCACGTTGGTTGTAGGGTCTTACTCTGCCTGCAGTTAATAAAATGTTTCTATAAGAGTATTTAAGTGTTGTCTGCTCCCAGACCACAAATGCGGAAAGGGTTAATTGCATCATTGCATTTCTGTAGGGTCTTTTGTTAAAATTTTGGCAATTGTGCATTACTTAAAGTATTATTACCAGTTGTTTTAAGTGAAATAACTGAAATATATGCCAAACTTTTGGTTAATTTTCTTTGACCTGTTTGTTTAATAAAGAGCTTCTCTGTGAAAACTGAACATGATACTTTTTTTGTGAGGAAATTGTACATACACACACACACATACATTTATATAAAATTTGCCATGAACAATTCCCAGTTTACTGAACAAGAATATACCCTACCAGTAAAAATGCTATCCCCCCCAGATTTTTAGGGGTTCCTACACCCATGTGTATGGGTAATTTGAATTGGGCGGGTTCAAAGATGTACCAAATATATTTTGGTGGCAGGATGAGCAGATGTCAAAATTCCAAATTAAAAAATACACACATCCCAAATGTGTCCCTTTAGTCCTCAAACAACCCGGCATGCATGGGTGGTATTACAGTACTCAGGAGATGTTGCTGTCTATATATTGTGGTATTGTTTGGCTTTAAGTGGTGGTTTCACATTGCAGGAAAATGTTGCTAAGAATGCCTGCTCTTTTTCTTGCCCTATATAATAACCATTTCTTTAATTTGAAGTACCGGTATTTCTTTTCTTGGCAAATAGTTATGTTCCTCACATTCTTTAAACATTTTACAAACTTGGTCACTAGGAATGCAGAAGAGATGAAATATTTCTGTCTTGGATCTTCATTTGAAAACTGATCTTGCAATATTTCTCCATTGAACAGTATGCACTGTACAGGTCCAAGTTCTCCTTCTGTAGTGAAATATTCATTGCTGAAAGAAATGCAAGACCCAATTAAGTATACACTTAGGATATGCAATATATAAATATTTTTCCATATATTTCTGTAGCTAAGAGGCACAAACAGCTAAACTACTAGATTTGAATACTCATTTAACTTACAGATTGGCCTGAATTTTTTCCATGCTGCCCTAGAAAAGTGACAAAATGTTGTCTTGATAGTATCTTATACAACATTTTAGATATTCTGCATCTCTTGACAATTAGTCATAGAGTGCTGCACAGACAAATCCCCAAACTGCTTCTTCAATCTCTTTGATACACTTTCACATTTTGCTAATATTGCAGATGGCCCATCAGATGTAAAAACAACTGTTTGCTACTGGGTATTTTATTCTTCAAATTTTACAATAAATTAATAATGAGTGCAGCTATATTTTCTGAATTACAGCAGCCAGACATTTCTGTTAAGCTCCAAAACTCTAAACAACTGATGAGCAATGAATCAAGGGCATTTGAGTCCATGTTGGCTTTGTTTTTGTTGAATAAATCATAACACAGTGTAATATGTCATGTGTTGTTCATCTCAGATTTTCAGGCTTGCAAAGGAACAGATGATTGTTATTATACCCTGATATGTAAAACCATAGAATTCAAAAAGGGTGCTGTCGGGACTCTAGGCGCGCTAGGAGGCCAACAGGTATTCATGGAAGTCCAAAAGGTAAGGGCAAAAGGCAAAAGCGAACGTCAGGTAGGCAAGCCAGGATCAGGACAGGTGGCAGAGGTGCAAAATGGGTAACGAGCCAGGTGAGGATAGGAGATATACAAAAAGTCCAGTAAAAAACCCAATGTCGGATACCAGGAAGTACTTTAAGCAGAGTAGGTAGATCGCAGGAGGAATTGGGACTGAGAAGAACAAAACCAGGTCAATAACTAAGCACCTAATGAAGGGTGTGCAAGGTTTTTATAGGACTGTCAGGTAAATCCCCTCCTTCCAGCTCCAGTGTGATCCTGCCTCCTCCATACTACACTATGCAATCCCCTAAGGGAGTGCCAGCCTCTTTCCCTGCCTTCCCCGCATCTACCAATGCTGCAGCGGCTACGGATGTCAGGACACGTCCCCTGCCGTCACTAACACAGCATGGATGTATATGTGTAATTGTGTGTGAACATGGATGTGTATGTGTGTGAGCATTGATGTGTATGTTTGTTTGAGCATGGATGTGAGCATAAATGTGCAAGTGTTGGTATGTATGAGCATGTATGTGTAAGTGTGTATGGGAGCATGGATGTGTATGTGTGAGCATGGGTGTTTATGTATTTGTATGTGTGAGCATGAATGTGTAAGTGTATGGCAGCATAGAAGTGTGTGTTTGAGCATGACTGTGTAAGTATTTCTGTGTGAGCATGTATGTCTATGTGTAAGTGTGTATGAGCATCTATGTGTAAATGTTAATATTTGAGCATGGATGTGTATGTGTAATTGTGTGTAAGCATAGATGTGTATGAGCATGGATGTGTATGACCATAGATGTGGATGAGTAAGTATCTGTGAGCATAAACGTGAAAGTATTTGTGTGTGTGCATGCAGAGCCGGCCTTAGGTGTTCCGGCGCCCTGTGCGAACTACTCCTCTGGCGCCCCCCCTCACTACCCCCCCTCTGCCCCATCAAACTACCCCCCCTGTGCCTTCAAACTACCCCCCCTGCCCCTTCAAACTACCCCCCCTCTGCCCCTTCAAACTACCCCCCCCTCTGCCCCTTCAAACTACCCCCCCCCTCTGCCCCTTCAAACTACCCCCCCCTCTGCCCCTTCAAACTACCCCCCCCTCTGCCCCTTCAAACTACCCCCCCTCTGCCCCTTCAAACTACCCCCCCTGCCCCTTCAAAAAAACTTTATTTAACATGGAGGTTATTAAATAAAGTTAAAAAAACCAACAACAAAAAAAACAACGTTTTCATTTAGGTGCAGAGGGGGCGGCAGCGGAGGAGGACCCCGTGGCGGCGGCGGAGGACCCCGCGGCGGCGGCGGGGGAGGACCCGGCGGCGGCGCCCCCTGGAGTGTGGCGCCCTGTGCGGTCGCACAGGTCGCACACCCCAAAGGCCGGCCCTGTGTGCATGTATATGGATGTGTAAGTTTGTGTGAACATGGATGTGTGAGCATGAATGTGTACATGTTTGAATGTGTGAGCATGGATGTGTATGTGGAAGCATAGAAGTGTATGTGTGTGGATGTGAGCATGTGTGTGTGTGTGAGAGAATATGTTAACATAAGTCTGTAGGGTGTAAGTATGTCCATGTGCATGCTTGTTGGCATGAGTAAGTCTGTGCAAATGTGATATTGTGTGTGAAGATGTGTGCCAGTGTTTCAGGCACGTACCTCTTGGCTCCAGAAGTGGAGGCACAGGTATGCATCGGGTGCCAATCCTCTCCACATCTGCTCTGGATGCCAACCACTTCCTCCCTTTCTTTGCCCCTCGCCGGCTTGCAGGCAGCTGACATCAGCACTAGCATGCTGGCATAACTGCCAGCAGAAGGAGTGGTGCTTCAGTTCACTGAGGCAGCATCTCCTTTTATCAATTGCCCTTCTAGTATGCATGTGGGCACAGCTATAGATGTCATGCCTGGGAACCATATAAAAAACCAGTCCTTTGTGCTGGCACTCAGATCTACTGTTTCTTAGTGTGTGTACCTCCTGAGTTCCCCATGCTAGAATATATGGACAAAAGTATTGGGACACCTGACCATTACACCAACAGGGACATTATCTATCCTCTACCAAACTTTACAGTTGACACAATGCAATCTAGAATGTAACGTTTTCCTGGCACCGCCAAACCCAGACTCCCCAATCAGACTGCCAAACAGAGAAGCTCAGAGAACCGCAGAACTTTTTTTACTGGTCCATAGTCCGGTGGTCGCATACCTTTACACCAATCAATCCTATGCTTGGTGATTTGAGGCTTGCATGCAGCTGCTTGGCCATTCCATGAAACCCATTCCATGAAGCACAGTTTTTGTGCTGATATTAATGCGAGTGGAAGTTTAGAACTCTTCAGCGATGGAATTGGCAGAGAGTTGGCAACTTGTAAGCACCATGCGTCTCAGCTCTGGGACTTTATGTGGTCTTCTGCTTCATGACTGAGTTGCTGCTGTTCTTAAATGCTTACACTTTCCAATAATACCACTTACTGTTGACCAAGAATTAAATTTCATGAACTGACTTATTGCAAAGGTGGCATCCTGTCACAGTACCGATCTTGAATTCGCTGAGCTCTTCAAAACAACCCATTTTTTTCACTTTTGTACATGCAGACCAAGTGGCTAGGCGCTTGATTCTATACACCTGTGGTTATAGGTCTGATTGAAACACTTGATTTCAGAAATTAAGAGTGTGTCCCAATACTTTTCCATATAGTGTACCTAGTTTCCTGTACTCCTGATTTGTTGATCCCTGTCTGTCTCCTGGATATTCATAGATCGCTTTCTATACCCTTTTAATGTTATGATGTGCCTGGCATATCAATTGTTGTCAAGGGGTTAAAGTACCCCTTCGTGAACAAGGAGTTTATGCCAAATTGAAGAAATGTCAGACATCTGTAGAATTCCTGGTTTTTGTTAACGCCACAGGTTCTGCAGAAATGCCCTAGACATATGCTATAAAACAGAGAGCAAGAGAGATGTGCAACGTTTCCTCAGTTTGGCTTACTTCTACAGTGACTTCCTCTGCAGCTTATCTAAAGTCGTGCAACCATTTACACCCTTGACAAAATATTTGACCATCTTAAACACTTGTTTACCTACCATTCTGGTGTTTCCTGATCCCATGAAAAAGTTCTTAGTGAAGGTACATGCCTCAGAGACCGCAGTTGGAGCTGTATTGTCTCAAAGCCAAGTTGCCTTCTGTTGCAAACGACTTACATCTCCTGAGAGAAACTATGATGCGGGCAATCGAGAGCTGCTTGCTATAAAATTTACGCTCAGTGGAGTGGAGACAACACCTGGAAGGTGTCTTGGTCTACACCGAGCATAGAAACCTAGAGTACCTCAGTTCAACACGACGAATAAAACCCGACAAGCCCGCTGGGCTTTTATTTTCTGCTGCTTCGACCTGCATATCACCTATTATCCAAAATATTGTCTTAATATTGCTACCTGAAACTTAATCTTTCTAAATCTGAACTCATCATCTTCCCTCCTTCCATCTCTCTCTCCACTACTATATCTCCTACTAACCAGGCCCGATGCATTGGGGTCATCCTTGACTCAAACCTCTCCTTCATCCCTCACCAGATCCTGCCGCTTGCACCTAAAAAACATCTCACACATCCGCCCATTCCTCACCCAAGAATCCAGAAAAACTCTGGTTCATTTGGTTATTATTACCCGTCTTGACTACTGCAACACTCTTCTGGTTGGCATTCCACTGTCTCCACTCTCTCCTCTGCAGTCTGTCCTAAATGCTGCTCCCTATTACCTTTAGAATTAAATTTAAAATTCTGGTACTAACATATATAACTCCATAATACTGTCCCTCCATACATTTCTGCCCTCATAAGCAAATACTGTCCTACTCGATCCTTACGTTCTTCCCATGGGCTAAGGCTCGCCTCCTCACTTATAACCTCTTCCTTTTCCCGTCTACAGGATTTCACTCAGGCTTCTCCATATCTTAGAAATCAACTTCCACTGAACCTTCAGCATTCACCCTCCCTCCCAACATTCAAGAAACATCTCAAAACTCACTTCTTCAGAGAAGCCATACCATCTTAGCTGCTAGAACTACCTCTCACCCTTTCTCTATGCTTATGTTTGTCACCCCATTCCCTCAAGATTGTAAGCTTTAGAGAAGGGCTCTCTCCGCCTAATGTAATGGTTTGTCTATGTCTGTCAATTCTCGTCTTGTCATACCCCTTGAGCATATGTCTTGTATTAAGCTGTGCATAAATTGTTGGCGCTATATAAATAAAACATAATAATATCAGTAATGTGCAGCATCCTCCTCCATCTCTTGGTTCTCTTACCTTTTATATTTGAAAAACACTAATCAATATTGATTTACCAAACAAATATCAAGTCAAGCTTTGGACAAAGCTGTTGGCGATGAATCACAAAGGTCATAGAAATCGTTGTCCAGAAAATCAATGATGCAAAAATGTCTATTTTCTTGTGTTTAGTTGTTTTATGTAATGCAGAGGCATTTACGACTAGCTTGATCTGCCTCTCTCACCACAAGTCATAAGGGCAAGCGGCCTCTGCCCTGGTCCAAATTCTTTAAACAGGCCCCATCAGAATTCAGCCGGCCCGCTTGTTAAACATTGCGTTACATGACGCAGCCTGGCAGCTCAAATATGAAGACAAGCTCCAGGCAATATGTTTTGACACTGAGTAGGATTGTGTGTATTAATGCATGTATTGTGTGTAGTAATAACAATTGGCAGGGTGACCACTCAGCTTAATTTGCCCCTTGGGTCAGAAGGTGTCTGCCCTCCCCTGGCACATTTAACAAAACAACATTTCTTCTTGAGATTTTATTCCCGCCCAAATCAAGAAATTCCCCATCAAATCAAAGATGGTAACAAAGCTTGAAAACAACACAGTATGTAGCTTCATTCCATGCATTGTGTTGTAGCTTTACTTCTCACAGCTTCCTCGCGGTATTGTCCAGCAAACCACTAGCCTGTAAAAATAGAAAGGTTTCACGTTATAGCAAATGAAGGATAAAACCAACATACAAATGTATCACATGGCTATCCGTAATATGATTTATTTGTTGTTTTTCTTAACGGGTTACGGATACATTCAGTATCTTTCCTAGATTCTACGTCCAATTTGCACAAATATTTTATTTCTCTTTTTTGGGGGGTGGTTTGGTCCATCTTAACATAGTGTGTAACGTACGGACATGTTTAGCTTTATATTTAACTGTGTTTTCTTAGTTCAGGCGTTCTGTGATTGTCTATGGTAGTGATTTAGTTGATGGTCATATTTAATGGATCTATGGAGAAATCCAGGTCATTCCAAAGGGTTCACATACATACATACATACATACACACACACACACCTTTAAAGCAGATCCATAATGAATATGTTTGTGCTGAACTTACTTGATTGTAGCCATATGTTGTTACAGTGTAATTTGCCAAGTTTAACGAGAAAGCTGTATTTATTTTTCCATTCTTGCAGGGTACATACTGATCATAAAAAGTGGCCCCTCTGTTTTAAACTAGAAAATAACATGCACCCAATGTGGCACCCATTAAATCCATGGGTAATTTCCTAGAACCCAGAAATAGATGACAATGCAAACAATTTTACCCACTAAGTGGCAAAACAGAGCTTCATATTTAATATGGACACTTTTAGGCAATTCCCCCATCTATAATAAATATATTTATAAAAAAATATAATTGACGCATTCTTATTGACAAATCAAACTCTTTCTTGCTTTCTTGAGAAATGGGATTCTTGTTCCCAAACCACTTTGATAAGCACCACTTTGTAAAGACAATTACAAAATATTGCTCTTCCAAATCCTTCATTAATTTACTAGAATTCATCACATAGGATTTATTGAATAAAACAATTTACATGTTTTTACATAGTAAAAATAGAATCATACAAGACAAATAGTTAATAAAAATATAAAAAATAAACATTATAAGAAATATACAAACAGTACAAAGACAAATGCTACACACATGTTTTGGAGAAACAAAAAGTCATATCCAGGTTTTTAGATGTCATCATCTATCGGCCCCTTGTTGTTGAGTCGTTCAGAGATTGCCAGACGTACATCATCCTATACAAACAGATGAGTGTGTGAGAGTAGTTCAAGAACATTGGACATTAGATTTACATACACGTTCAGGGCAAGAGGTCTATTTGTAGAAACACATGCACACGTAAAAACAAAGGAGACATGGCTAGCTTAAATATAAGACAAGACAGAGGACCAAGAAAATCTTTGGGTCTTATAGCAGATTACACTTCTTACACTATACCATCTCTTCTGCCAAAACAGCAGCGTTGTTATTAACTAATCAATACTTGGAAATCTAGCCCATGCCACATTTGTTCTATAGTTTATTTCCCCCTCTGTCCTTATCCCTTTATACACTCGTCTTGTCCCTCTACTCCATATCATAGTGGATGTCTCTCTGCTTTTTTAACAGCTACTGCTCCATCCCATACTTCTCTACCTGGAACTCTATACAACTAGACACTTGTGAAACTTCAACTCTCTATAACTTTAACAGCAAATTTAAGCAGACCAGCAACTTCCAAACTTTGATTTGATGTTTACCCCTGTAAATGGCACCACCACCCCCCCCATCGATTGTATATGTATGTCCGTCCACTCCCTAATACTAATTAGACGGTAACCTCGAGATGTTTCTTGAACAGATGTTGGACAGAGAAATACATTTCCTAATGTAGATAGACTACTGCACTTATTACCCCCCCAGTTTTATTAATACTGTAAATTGTGAAATCTTTAAGTGTCAGTGACTATATTTAGTCCCAGTGCGGTCCTCCATTTGTATTAACACATTAGTCTTCTTACCGCCAGTGTCAATTCCTCCAGGATTGGCAGCAGATTGAGGAGGGTACGGTCTTCTTTGCTACCTGTCCAGCTCTTTAATGGAAATCGGTTGGCAATCTGATAAGAGATCAGAAATATTTTTGAAACAATAAACCAAAATGCAAGCGGAGATAACCCGTGTATTTGGGGATCCGGGTAGTGCCCACAATTTACCAAACTGTGATGTAAACAAGGGGCAGACTCACTTGGGCAGGGAAGTTATAAGGGGCAGTGTCCAGGGCAACAGTCTTGGCCAGGTCTCTCTGGATGATTTTAAGGTCCTTGGCATAGTGTCCTGAGACACAGACACAACGGTTCTGAAACAGACGGTGCCTGTAAGCAAGACCAAATCGGTTAACTAAATGGGATTTTTACAGGAAAATTGTACATTCCCACTTGGAGTTTACCTAAGCTACAGCTTGTTTACCACATTAATAGCTAGACCACTAAGCTTGCGCCACACATTGATACCCAAGTTGCAAATGCACACAGCAGAGATTAATGCTTTTCATTTTTTGGATTGGCGGGGAGATCCTCACTCATCAACAGAAGCCAGCATCAGCTGTACTAAGCTGACAGATTCTGTGTACCAATATGTGAGCATCAGTACAGTATCGTGAATAAAATATCTTCCCTTCAAAGCAGACACGGATACCATTTGATGTAGGGTTCCCAGGAGGGTCTGTACAGATCCTGATATCCCGCCACCCCTTTGCTGGCTAATTTTACATATTAAACCCTAATACCTGATCGCGATATCATCAGCAACATCAAGTTAGCGGAGAATATTTTTTCCGTAATAAAAAAATATGTATCGGTGTAATGCAGCATTTTGATCTATATTAATGTGTACCTGGGGGATATTTTTCTACCCAGTGAGTCCTTCAATTTTTGTCCACTTTTCTATTTTTTTATTTTTTTTTTAGCATTTACGAATATTATGAATGTATGTATAAGAATATGGGTTGAAAGGAAAAGCCCGAAGAGGCCTTTAATAAATTTTGCCAAACGCGATTTTTAGTGTTTGAAAAGCCTATGTTTTAAGACTCAGATAACAGCCGTACTTGAACAGCTTCTTTTGTGGATCCAAGATTTCCAGGATTTTTTCAGCATACACTTTCTTCGCCGTTGTGAAAACAAAAATCTATAGGAAAATGGAAAAATTGTGGTGTTAAATGGCGACGAGCGCAAAGAAAACACCTAACAGACATGAAATCAGAATAAACCACAATACTAGCCGCTTGAATGACGAAAACAAACACCTTCTGATTTATGAAGTTGCACAGCAGGACACTGTGGTCTCTAGACAATGGTAGGGAATACAAAGGCAGGATTGTCCAGGTTGGGCATGTGGACTGGAGAGGACAGTCCTAGACTATAGTGTGATCAGCAGGAGAAAGCCTATCCAGTGTTCGTTATACCAAGACTTTGTGAAGTTTGTTATTCTTACCTCATACACCTTACAAAGTGCCTCAAGGAATTCTCTGGCGTAAGGACGCAGTTTCACATATACCTTTAAGAGAGAAAAATATTGAGAGCACAACTGTGTTTATCCCTCCCCAAATTACTTAGTTGATAGAAAATAAATGCTCCTAAGTAATAGTCTCCATATCAAAAGGTTACAGTTGTCAAAACATAAGATACAGCCACTAGAGGGTAGTATACTGTGGAATAAGGTGCTTCAAATAAGTTTTTTCTTTTTTGGATCGGCTGTGATTCTTTTATATGTAAAGCAAGGAAAAAAATGGAAAGTGGGAACAAATTCTGGAAATAACCGCACCCCCCAAAAAAAAACAAACAGAGAACACGTCTATGACCGACTAATGGAATCATTTGTAGGCATTTTAAAGGCATATGGACAGAATGCACGTTGCTTTGCTATACCTCTGATGATGGCACACAAAAACAGCGTCTTTTGAATATATATATATATATATATTAGGGACAGTGGAATAGAACCCTGGCCCTGTACCATTTTTCTTTGGTCTTTGTTAAGCTATAGGTAATGTTTGGAAAGAATGGGAACCAAGTATTACAGAGGAGGAGCACCAATAGTTACAAGGTCTTAAGGACTAGAAGCAGTCACATGGTGAAACCTTTTTTTTTTTAAATGTAGTTTTTCAAGTAAACAAAACTCTTGAATGGCATATTGTTTTGGAATGGGAGTTTCAAGAGGACGAAAAACATTTTTTGTTTTTTGCTTAAATACTATGTTTTCTGCTATTATTACTATGTTTGTGTATAACAAACCTTGTAATAAGTATCTTGAAATGGGACAAGGAATGTATAGTCAGCATCCGGATATGGAAGAAGTGAGCTGGTTAGTAGGAGCTTTTCCTGCAGAGAAGAAACACATGAAGTCACCTTAACATCACATAAGTGAAAGGGATAGTTAGGAAGTTATGTGTACAGACACTCTGCAGCCAAAGACTGGGGGACATCAATATAATCATATTACAAAACCATTAAGGTAAAAAAAAAAAAAAAAAAAAAAAAAAAAAAAAATTAAAAATTTTAAAAGTACGACTTTTCCTTTAGTGAATTTGCTTGTCCAATATTAAGGACCAGCATTGCTAACTCTTGAAGTCTTGAAATAGGAGGAGCGCATCCACAACTCCTGTATGTGTTATGTACTGTAGTAAATTAAAGCAACAAGCCTTCCTACAAGACATTTATCTGTGAATTATTTTATTCCCCTTCCTCCTCTAGCCTGACACATTTGCTGCTGAGGTCAACATAGGTCAGCATGCCAAGGGATACCCATCCCTGCCTTAAAGCGTGATTAAAGGCACTACAACCGAAGACATGATATATCTGATTATACCGGGTCCAAGACGAGTGTATTCTCTGGGGAGCTGCGAGTCTTAAAAGGTATCTCCTTCAATCGCTGATGATTATCATATGAAACGGAGGGAAGACCGCAGATGAGTTTAGATCTGGAGAGCAATAAAAGGAAAAACTATTAACTAGAGACACTGCCCTTGTAAATAATACATATACAATTCCTTACCATTGATTGATGATTGAAAGATACTTGTTAACCTACAACTCTCAAGGAGAGAATAATTTTTCATTGGACTCCCCATTTAAACAGAACTCAATTAACAGGCAACTTAATAGGGAAAAAAATAAAAATAAATAACTCACGGCTTACAACCCTCCTCAAGATCATCTTCTGGGAGATGACTGAAATACGGTTGGTCTACTGCGGGAGCTCTACGGCTTCCTTTACGAGTCCGGGGACTGCAAAAACCTAAGGGTAAAGATCAGATTAATTGTGGGGATGAAATAATTGATACAAATGAACGTACAGATATGCACTAAATCCAGAATGGGATGTAATTTTAAAATAATAAGGGGTATTTCTAAATTACAATAAAAATTGGCACAAAATAACAGCGTGTGTACAGTAATACACATTCAATGCTCTGTCCATTTGGTGAACTTCTTTTATTCCTAAAGATACACCACACTATATGGTTTTTTTTAACCTCCCTTTATTAAATGTTTTTGTCAGCTCTGTCAATTACCAATCTGTAATCTGTAGCCGTAGCCATCTTATTCTTGTCCCCTGGCGAGCCCACACTTTCACAACTCGAATGCATACACTTACCCAGGCCCTTGACCTGAGGTGGTGTGAAGCTGAAAACACTGCTGAGAATAGCCCCTTCCTCACAGCCGGATTCATCCAACTGGAAGTGAACCCGCACAGATCGTTCTTTGAATGGGGTTTCCAGCACTGTAAAAAAATAAACTTGATTGAGGGTTAAAGGGACTTAAAATGAACACGTATCTTCCTAAAGGCACACTCAACAGTTTCTGGCACATGGTAGATAAGTGATCCCTCAGGTTTTGTGATGTCCTCCTTGGGGGACTCTACAGAATTCCCTCATATGCATTTACCCCTTCCCCACTTCATCTTCAGTGGAACTCTTCTCCCGCACAGAACATGAACTCATGACACACAATATACGTTACTTACAGCCTGTCCGCTCCACAGCTGTAATTGTTTTAATTACATTACAATATTACAGCTTTACCCGTATCCAATTACCTTCATCTTCTGAATAATCCATACAGTCATTGATCAGACACATGGCGGTCTTCTTCAGCAAAGGTGTCCTAAGTCCATCCCTCGGAGATTTGGGCTGCAACTGTTTAAAGAATTTATTATGTATTAATCAATATTAACCCCATCAACAGAATTTTAGGCCAATTGCCCAATTGCTTTCAAGTTGTTCAAAGAAATGTGGCCTGATGTTTGTTAACATTAATTGAAAATGCTATTCCATCCTTCATTTTCCTACTTAAAAAAAAACACAAACTGACCTTTCGCTGTCCTCTGCCTCCACACTGTGGGCTTACAGCATAGTTGCGCTCGTTGATCTTCTTTGGTGTTTGTGTCTCCTTTGGGGGGCGAGCAGGAATCTTACGAGATCGCAGAATCATTTTTGGTTAAGAACCGAGTCAAAAAGAACGGAAAGACCTAAAGAGATAAAAAGCAAACAAGTCAGATGTTTAACATACACCAGAAAGAATTGGATTGCCAAGTACCCCTGATACTACATACACATTTAAAGAATAATCTTGAGCTTTTTTCTTTAGTTTATATTGTCTCCCCCAGTCTCCCCACACTCTGCACAGCCGCTTGGCATCACCCCTTTTGTAATGTCAGACTGTTTAGCTTGAAATATTGTTAGGCCCGGCAATAGAGCATGGGTGCAAGCTTAACTCAACCTCACCAATGTCTGAAACAGAACGGGTTCTATTCACTAATGGAGAGTTTACAGGAGAGTTGTGTTTTTAACGCCTTGCCTTCACTATACATTATGAAGCTCCATCCTGAATTAGCTTCTACCACAGGAAGAACTTGGTTGGCTCTGCATAATGTATAGGTTAATCAGTGGCAAATTCACCTTCTGGACTGCCATATGCCTAATCTGGGGCAGCTCGGCCTGCCTCCCCTCCGCGCTGCTGTCCTTTCTACTGGGTGTTGCGATATGATGTCACTTGGAAGCACCAAAGGAAACTACTCAGCACAGCCCTCCATATTGTTTAATGGGCTAGTTAGAGACATTGGTGACCAGCCAATTGCATAGTGGCGTTACAGGGCGCCTGACCGGTGATCAGGCTCCCTGTAACGTGGCAGAGGGGTTGACATCCCCCCCCTCCGAACTGCCACCCTAGGACTGGGCCTAGTCCAGAATAGACCAGTGAGAACTCTTCAAAGTATTGTCACCCATTAAATGATTTAGAGCCAGCACTAGTTGCTGGAGAAACTTGCCACCATGGAAGCCCTTCATAATGAATAGCAAAGTGAGAAAGTGAAAACTACCATTTTCCTACCAACTCCCCCTTTAGTGAATAAACCACTATAAGAGAAATTAAAAAGGAGCCATGCACATTGATAATGGATTGCCCCCCTATAAAATAAACAAACAGTAAAAAAAAAAAACCCCTGATATTTAACCCATAAACCAAGCATAAGACAGCGTATGGATCGTTGCATGGCCCTGGTCTATCCCACAAACGGAGTCGCAGCCCTCAAAGTATATGAGACCTCCACATATCATAGAATAGTCCCACTAGTAAATCTAAATGTGGGGGCTGTCTGTGACCCTGAGAGAAAGACTGTCCTGTGGTGAAAAAAATAAATAAAAAAAAGACCCTCCCAGCCTGATATTTTGAATAAATTATTGATGCAAAATTAAATACCTGTCACCCCCCCCCCATGTTAAATTTAATAACTCCATGTAGCACTATTGCTCAAACAACTGCCATTTTATTCATCAGGCTTCAGAAGTCTCTCCACGTCTTCATCTAAGAGCCCCCCATAATCCAAGCTGGGGCTTCATGCATTTGCTCAATCTGCTAATGTAGTTACAGTCTGGGGGTCCACAAGGCTTTTTAACTGGAAAACGTTCACTGGAGGGTTGCATTTAATTCAGTGTTGCCCTGCATGATGCAATTCCTATACATACTTAATTTGAGTAGCCATCTGGCCACCGAGCCTTAGGATTTGCACCGAAACAGGGCTAGGGATCTTCCAACTTTTACAATGTGCACGTGCAATGCAAACGGAGTCCTGACTTGACAGTGACATATAGATATATTTATTATTTACGACTAAAATTGCTGTAGGCGACGGTTGATCTCACCTGTTCCCAGGTCCTCACCAGCACTCAGCAGGATAACCTGCAGAGCCGTTAACCTATTGTTTCGTAGAATTATTTATGACATCATTCCGTTGGGAAGGTGCTGCTCACTACGTAAGACCTGCTGCCATACATCGTGATGTTATTACGCATGGACGACCCGTTACTGCGAGGCGCGATGAGCCACGTGAATTGATAATTGCACCCTAATTAATTGATTCATCTTCCTTCTATCCCCGGTAGCTATCCCCGGTAATCCCAGAAGGCCCCGCTTGAGGGCGCTGGCCGGACTCAGCTGCGGTGTACACTACAACCGTTAACATATACGCTAATGAGTGTGCTCTCATTAACCCTTGAGTGACGGGAATCTAACACTTCACTCAAACGCCTCGTACTTCGGAACCGCAGGCCTCAGTTCCCACACAACGACGAAGGCCAGATGTTGGATAGTGTTAATAGAGTGTATAGTATACACTCTCATAGTTATACACAACTGTGGATTTTCACACGTCATTCTGCAGGTCTCTGGTGTAGCCATTACCTCATACTTTCCTCATTCATTTCAGTGACTCTGGGTCAGGAGCTTTAAAGGTATACTCCAGCCATCACATTCACTTTTGTGCATATTAAACCCTCTTTTTTGTTCCATGCAAATGTATCAGAATTTTTTCTATACATCTTCCTGCCCCTGAGGGCCTTGACTTGCCGGAGATGCCTTCAGTAGAACACAATCTCTGTTTACCGGCGTACATGCACTATTGCGTGGTGGTCTAAAAATGCATGCGCATATTGCGCACCCATTGATGTCAATGGGAGCTCATTCCTGCCAGTGACTGTCAGCTTCCCGCAGCAAAAACTGGCATTCATTGCAAGTAGGGGAAGTTTTTATTGTTTTGCCAACAAAATCCCCCAAAACAAATATTTTCCCATTTATTTTTGGTAAGATGCTAAATTAAGTAGTAAAAGGAATGAAAATTAAGTAATTTTCTAAAAAAGCCCGATTCTCCTTATAATTTATCATACATATGTAGCGGTAGATGAAGATTGCTCGCTGGGTCTGTGTGTATCACAGAATACGGTACTCCATAGTAGGTCATTGGTCCCATTTCTACTTAACCCTTTCAGTCCCAGGGTTTTTTGGTACCTTATGTCCCAGAGCTATTTTGCCTTTTTCAATATATGTGGGTTTCATTAAGAGTCCTCTTTTCCGTGTTTGATGTACCCGCACAGATTACACATCCTTTTTTTTTTGGAAGAAATAGGGCTTTCATTTGAAACCATAAAAACGTGCAAAAAAATAATAATTGCGAGTGCTAGTATGTATTGTATAGTTTGGGTGACCAAATTTATGTTGGGCAACATCCCCTGATTACTCCACATACATTTTTTTAAATGTTTTAGAGAGCCACATCCGTCCTTTACATAGTAGCCGAAAGGGTAGTATTTTTAATAGTTATGGCTTAACAGGTTATGGGGTAGTGAACAAAGGCAGGGTGTTTTTACATGTAGAGCTAGGGCAATTGATGCAAAAAAAAAAATTATTCATTTTTATTATTTTTATTTACTTATTTATTTGCATGTATGGTTATTGGTGCAATATGGATAGAGAGCCCTCTGTTTATTTTATTTATTTACTTTTAGTGATTTTTTAAATAAATTAAAAAAAAACACATTTTATTTAACCTTTTCCACTTGTGGGAAAAGGGAGAAAAAAAAAACCTGCAGGGGTTGTCCTGTCCTCTGATGACCTTCTGGTTGAAGTCATACATTACAAACGTAATGTCATGCAGACTACGCTGACTTCTGCTGACAGGGGAGTCCAGGCTGTCAAAACACAGCCTGATCTCCCATGTAGCAGCAGGGCGATGCGCCTGCCGCTGCAAGAAAGTCTTGACGTACATGTACGTCCTAAATGGCTTTATTGAATGTTTTTTTAGGAGGTACATGGACATCCATAGGGGACTGAAGGAGTTAAAAAGGCATTTATGTCTTTGAGTGTTATTATTTTACAATGTTTTTTTTATTGGGTACGGGTGGGCAAGTGATGTCACAATTTCTTATCCCTGCGTGGTAGCAAGCATCACTCCTTTTTACATCATGCCAGCTAATCTCATAATAGATCAGCATGCAGCTTCCTGTCTCTTTAATTGTGTTTTATTTTTTTTAGATTTTTTTCTGTCTAAACATAGAAGTACAGAATTTGATAGCAGATAAGAACCATTCAGCCCATCTAGTCTTTACATCTTTCCTCATGCAGGATGGCTTTATGCCTATTCCATGAATGTTAAAATTCCTTTACTGTGTTAGTAATCTAACTGGGAGCACCTGCTGGGAGCACAAGAAATTTCATTCAGCAATTAGTAGTAACAGGGAAGGGGAGACCCCCAACATGCCACCATGTATGAGATGCGTGATTGGCACTCTGGACTATTTTTCACAGCTTTGCATCCTCATTCTGTAATATTTTTGAATAAAGACAATATCCCAAGCATATATTCTTTACTATAAATAATAGTTTATTACCTATGGAACCAGTCTACAAAACATAAAAAGCCATACAATACCTTGAACAGCTTTCTGTATTGTAAAATGACCCCCCCCCTAATTATTCCTCTAATAATAATATGTTTTGAGAATATTTTGCTTACATATTAGTCCATGCCTGTCGGAAATACGATAATTTTTCCAGGAAACTTTTTATTTAACTGAAATGGAAATGCATAAAACCAATACATTTATACTACCATTAAAATGGGCATCTTACGGTTCACTAATACTTTTGAATTTTTTCAAATACCTAGGATGTGGTTGTCGGGGTTCTATGACCTCAAGTCGGAAAATCGGAAAATAAAGCAGGTTTTCAGACAGACGCTTGTGTTTATGGCATTGGGCTATGCCAAGACTGCTTATGTGTCGTTATGATCTGTTGATGGGTATTTATGTAAATTAGTAAGACTATGAATACATTTGTACATTCCTGTTCTAGTAATTATTTTGCTCTCACCATCTTGCTGCTCTTTTCCCCGAGTGACAATGAATATACACGCCCATTACTCCTATTTGCTAGTTTACCGGTCCTCTTTTACAGTTAGATTATTTGGAAGGCAGAATTATCTTTTGGGGGAAAAAAAGAATTTTAGGAGGCAGGTCATTAGTTGAGACACTTATGGAATTGAACACCCCACTTGTCTGTATTGTGTCTCAGATTCTCCTATGATTGGTGGCTTTCAGACTCCAATCTCTCTTTCTGAAGCCTGTCTCTACAAGATACAAGTACCTCACTGATTATTCACTGCATGTTTTCTGGTTCAACATTGGCACTTCCTAAACTGATATGACTGCCAGTCGGTCACAGGTAGTACGTTTGAGTCACTGCACACAGTAATTTATTAGGAAGGCATTTCCACTCTCCCAATGCTGGTTCCCACAAGACTTTTGGACAGGTTTGACTGTGTCTTTTGGCTAGTACTTCTCCCTGGTTTCTGTAGGGATTCTGGCCCGAACTCCCCTCCACGTGCAGACCTGTTAGAAAGATGTTGTAAATGGTGTCCTCAGAGGGATGCAGAACAGAGTCTGCCAATGTTCCGCAGCTGCTGATCCTCATGCGGTGACCAGGGTTTGACATAGCTGTTAGCGGAGAGCAGGATTCTGTTCAGTGTGTGCTCATAATTCACATGTCGTGAGGCCATCAGAAGATATTCTTGCCTTACTTGGAGCTCTGGGCAGTCACAAGTGTTTGACACCCAAATATATTCCCGATGCACAATTGGGAAGTTTTTTTTATAAACATACATCACCTGGATGTCATAGCGAGTCTCTTGTCCCAATAATCTCTTAGCCAAAATCCTAGCACGGATCACTGAAAAAAAAGACACCCTTATTATGTTATGCACTATAGACATTTACCACGAAAAGTTTGTTATTTATTTGTGATTAATAATACAGAAATAAACAGTAATAGTTAAAAA
This sequence comes from Spea bombifrons, assembly GCF_027358695.1. Classification (NCBI taxonomy): domain Eukaryota; kingdom Metazoa; phylum Chordata; class Amphibia; order Anura; family Pelobatidae; genus Spea; species Spea bombifrons. The sequence continues at coordinate 79,566,919 of NC_071087.1, read as the reverse complement.
AAAAATCTGGTGCATTTATGTTTCATAACAACCATTATCACAGAATTACATATTCTGTGTTTCCACAATATGAAATGTTGAGTTTATTCCAACATACTAAGGAGCTCTGCACAGACAGCTTCAAAATAAATGGGCTGGTTTAAGAAAAAAATCTTTGATCTCCCCAACCAGGGCCTAACTGGGGAAGAAAAGCAGCCCTGGAATTAAAGGACCTGCCACTGGAACGGCGGTAGAGGTAAGTGTGCGACTCCATGATGGCCAGCCCAGGTAGGTCCCCAGCAAGCCCATTGAGAGGTGCAATACCCAAGTTAGGTCTAGGCTGGAATATACCACTATGTGTATGGTACTCTTTGTGTTAAACTGCCTGGAACACAAGCTGCACTGGCCAAAACATCCAAACCCTCTTGTCTGGGTGAAGTCTTGTTCCAGAAATGGGAACAACGCAGGATATATTCCATTAACAGGTGCTCCCGGTACCTGTGTTTTTCCACTTTGACCAGGTGTTTTTTCCATTCCGAGCTTTTTCTTTTGGAAGAGTTACATGCTTATAAACAAAATCCAAATATACAAGGGCAAATCCTTTGTGGAATGTACACCCTGGTTTCAGCGGGCTTCTGTTCACTAATCGTGCAATCCTTAGCTGAACTGGATTATATTAACACCTTTGCATCTTTTTCTTTTGACATATAATCAGCTGAGTTTCATATTTTTAACATACACAAAGAAGTCTAATGGTGAGTTGAGTTAAAGGATCACTTGACTGATCAAACTCAACTTCTGTCACATGCCCTTGCATGCTAGCACTTGCTAAACAATGTGCATATTCACATATTAAATTTGTGAGTCGCAGCAATGGCATGCGAGGTGAATAAGAACTCTCCTGTCCTCACCTGAAACTTCCAAAATTTCTAAAATGATCACTGGTTGGGCGGAAGCTTCTACATATTCTTCTATGTACCAGCAGCTGCAAGTGGTTGGAGCATTTAAGTCTGTGGACCCCATTCAAATCACTGATCCTAACTGGATGGATATTTAAAAGGTATGTGTGTGATTTCTCCCACTCCAACACTCCAATGGGATGTACAGTGATTTTCACTATTCACCCTCATAGCACCTAGGGTGCTTGGATGGGCATCATCCTCCTTGTCTGAGGGGTTTAGAAGTAGGGAGTGGGTAGGGTTTTTAGATTTTGGTTTCCAAGTTTAGTAGTACTCCTTCCATCCAACTTCATAAAGAAAGATGGAATGGGATGGAGTATGTGCCTATCTACAGGTTTTTTTCCCTACTTTAACTGCAACTCCAGTGTTTATCCTGCAAACCATTCACCATTTTGGTAGCACTCCTCTGAACTCTCTCCAATATGCTAAGATTCTTCGGGAGATGGAGTCTCAGGAATTGGGGACAATACTCTAGTTGAGATCTGACCGGAGTGCCGTAAAGTGGCATAGCTGCTTACCTTTATGTGCTCAGAAAGAATTACTCTTAAGTCCCTCTCTTCTAGTGTCGCTGACAGTGCTATATCCTGTTCTGGGATTTAGGTGACACACATAAAAGTAGTTTACACTTTACCAAGAAAAACCTACATCATTTTCAGGACGAGCCGGTATATATACAAATTGGCGGCCACAGTTTGACACTAAGTTCAGGCTAGATCTTACCGAAGTCACTCTCACAGTAGTTTTTCACCCTCTTGACTCGCCCTCGAGGTTTCATGCACTTTCTGCAGGAGCCTTAAGGAAAGAAAAGTATCAAATCTAATCTATGTAAATTAAAATATTTTCCTTAATTAAAAGAGCCAATGTTAAAATTAGATGCAATCAGATGCAATACTCTGCTACCTGTGTGCCTCCTTTGCCTTATCTTTCCTTGAAGACTCCTACTTTATACTGTAATATTTTTGGTAAGAAAAGTAAAGTAGCACATAAGCAATACAAGTCCACTAACCTTCTATAAAGAAAAAAAAGTGCAAGGGCTAAATACATTCTGAGGGATCTACACACACTATTCATGGGTTTACTATTAATTCTGCAAAACAAAACTGGGTGATTATTAATTCTATATTAAGAGATTTAAATGAGAGCAAAAGCTTATTTATGCTGATTGCTGTTACCTGGACCACACACCCTGAGACCTATTAAATCAGCTAGACTTTCTGAATGTACCTGTACTAACAGAGAGGTCCTCTCTGAGTTCCGCGGCATCTTTTAAGGGCTGGTGGTTACTATGTGGAGTAGGATCATGTACCCAAGGGACTAAGGCTATTTCGCTGTGATATGCAGGGTTCTTGTTTTTGAATCCATCCCTGATGCTCTGAAATGTCTCCTTTGGCAGCCAAAACTCATACTCAATGCCTGGATTACGTTCTTGGAAAAGGACCTGTTAAGGTTGAAACAAAATTCACAAGTTGATGGCTGATAGGACAAAGAGCCTTACAATACATGCATTATAGCAATGTATGATATACCTGCATCATTTTCTAAATGCTTCCTTACCAAGATGTATAAATCATCTTTTGTAGGTCCGGGTGCCTCCAGGATCTCGTGGCTTGTTTCCGTCCTGTTATAATGAACTTCAGTCCCTGCTACTTTGTACACCCCTGGCCAGGACACAGCCCAGTTTCCATTAACCACATACCGTCTATTGGAGCTCATTAGGGCTGAGGAATACAATGCAAAATATTAAAAGGACACTTCAGTGCCCCATGCAGTCCTCTAAAATCAATCCATATTAACGTACTATGCAGTGCATTCAGGTTAAACCTGAAAGAGAAAAAAAACACTTACCTTAAGGAGAAGTTGCAGCTCCCTGCCTCCTCCACGGTGCAATGATTCTCAACATTGACTGGGTACTGGGAGCGCTTAGGGAGCATGCGAACAGGGTCTTATTAAACCCCATGCAACACTTACTGAGCCAGTGCTGGAGCTGACTGGTCTTACATATATTACCGTATTGGCTCGGATATAGGCCGCCCCCGTATATAGGCCGCACCCTAAAAGTTTGGTACTTTTTTAAAGAAAAAGTTTTTTTTCTTTAAAAAAGCACCAAAAAAAACATGCTGCCACTCTGTCCCCCCCCCGAGATATGCTGCCACTGTCCTCCCTCCCCGAGATACGCTGCCGCTGTCCTCCCTCCCCGCGATACGCTGCCACTGTCCTCCCTCCCCGAGATACGCTGCCGCTGTCCTCCCTCCCCGAGATACACTGCCGCTGTCCTCCCACCCCGCGATACGCTGCCGCTGCCGCTGTCCTCCCTCCCCGCGATACGCTGCCGCTGTCGCTGTCCTCCTCTGCCCCCCCTCCTCGACTTACCGGAGCAGACTCCCGGGTGTCTTGCGGGGCCGGCGAGGGACATCTACGCAATACGCGTATGCAACTTCCGGTACCGGTACCGGAAGTTGCATGCGCGTATTGCGTAGATGTCTCCCGCCGGCCCCGCAAGACACCCGGGAGTCTGCTCCGGTAAGTCGGGGGTGGGCAGAGGTAAAACGCTTAGATAACCTCCCGTGCCGGCACCCCCCCCCCGTGGGAAGTGCTGGCAGGGGAGGCTGTCTGAGCGTATCAGACAGTAGGATGCAGGTCCCCTGCACCGCTGCGGGGGATCTGTATCTTAACCCCGCTGCCTGCCCGGCGCCAGACCCCGAATATAGGCCGCACCCCCACTTTAAAAACTTAAAGTGGGGGAAAAAAGTGCGGCCTATATTCGAGCCAATACGGTATATGTCAGTAGATCTCCTGCCAGGTAAATAGCTGGGGTGGAGAAAGGACATCACAAGGGGACATCACAAATATTTAAAGGGATCACTCAGCTATCATTTGCATTAAAGCACACATGATGGCTGGAACATCTGTTAGCGCTGTGCAAATTGTTGGCGCTATATAAATAAAAGATAATAATAATAATAATTTCTTCAGTGTATAAACAGTCTACCATTTAAGATATCTTTAATGTGCTGTTCCAACGTTGAACATTTATTTACACATTTTAACTCAATGCAACATTATACATAAAATTCCCAGTACCGCTGACTATTTGACACATAAGCAGGTACTGATAGGTTGATGCCACAGAACCTTAAAAAAGCCTCTTAAATGTTTATGTGTTGTTTTTTTTACAATTACACTTTCAAAAGGAAGAATAAAATGACATATCTGATAAGTTTATTTGCTTTACATGGAGGGTCCAATTTATGTTTTATTTAAGTGGAACAGCACCTGTAAAATATTACTAATACACTTTTATTTCACCTTAATTTTAAGAGGATTAAGTGTTACAAGTCTTAAACAATTTGGTAGGTACACATCTGGAATATTTTGCTATAACCTTGAATCCAGTCATACTGTAGCATAATCGCAGCAGTTATTTAATCTTCACCTAAAAAGTTGCGGCTCCGATCAGTCACCTTAATCTGTGTTGCTCCTGCTGGGATTCGGGTCACGTTCTTGTACTGAAAGATCCCTAGTGTGAAAATATATTAGTCAGTAAGCAGATAAAGGAGAGAAAAAAATAAACTAAAGGTTGAATGACCTAATATTTTTGTAACAATCATGTTTGTGAGATCATATATCTCTGGGATCTACGGGATTTTGAGTTAGCCTATAGTCATGAATAGTAGCTGACCTATGTATATAACAATCTGCGTAATCTATGGATTCTATATACAAGATTTGGTAGGTACATAAAAGGGCTGGTGTTGGACAAAGGTAAAAAACAATAAAAAACGTGTTTTTTTAGTGTTCGTAGGAATTCTAGAGTAAAACATGAAATGAAAAATATCTGTCCCTGCCGGACAAGTTGCTGCATTAGGAGTTTAAATGTCTGTATGGTTGATGGCAGACGACCCCCTGCTGGCGACCAATAGAGTTGCTCATTCAGACATTTAAACTCCTGGCGCCAGAGCTGCTGTGGTACGTGTTAACCCCGTATTAACCCCTTAACCGGAAAAAACGAACATGAAAAATGTCCACGAATATTCGCCCGAAGAGAAGACAGGAACAGGCGAATAGTCGCGGAATACAAAGATTTTTTTTTTGCCGAAGAAAAGCACGAAGACAAAGAGCCCCCTGGTGCCCAAGTCTACTTATAACAATAAGAGCTAGAGAGTAACCTGTGGAGGGGAAAGGCTCCCGGAAAACTCCCTGGATAAATACACATGATTGGTTTTGCCCCTCACATTTCCCACAAGAGTCCGTGGTTGCTTCAGAACCTAGGATCCCATCACAGCCAGCAGTCTGTGAAGTAAACAAAAAAACATGTGGTATAGAACAGTAAGAAATGGAAAATTGAGCAATGCTCCAAAGCTTCTACAATAACGTTATAAGAATTTTTTTCAATACATTGACAAAATATTTTACAGTTCCCTTGCAGTGTTTCAAATACCGAGAACAATAAATGAATTGTAATATAATTAAAAGTACAAAAATGTGCCTCATACATGGGAACATTAGACAATCACTTACCCAGAGTCCTCATAATGGGGTTCTATCCCAGGTAGATTAAATTAGGGTGATGTGTGGGAGAGTTAGGAATAAGTTTCACTCCCCTCACTTATAGAAATTAGTTTTTCCCAAGAGGCTGATGGCTTTTACATGCTGAACTGTATTTTGCAGTGTTACAGAAATAGTTATTATAGTTACGTTAATCAAGAGAATACCGTAATTGTATGATTTCAATGCATATTTCATAATCCATCTTGGATTTAACTCATGATCCTGTAGGATCTACACACAATAACGATAACAAGCCTTGTACATGATTTCTTGGTCTGTTTTATTCCTCACCCACATAGTTTAATGCAAGTTCATTGGTTCTTACCAAGCACTCTCCATTTATGCAGGTGCCATCTGAATTTGGCCCACATCTAGTACCGTCCAGCACTCGCCCAAAGGTGTAATAAAAGTTGTGTCCAACGGCCAGGCAGTGTAAATCACAGGCTGTAGGAGCTAAACATAGAAGTTCAGTTCAAGTTTAAAGGACAATCTACAGCACATCACTGGTAGTATATTTCATACTTTAACTAATACTTGTCTGAGCATTGTCCATAGAATTGACTCCAGATTTTATGTAGGTAATAGACAATTTGTTGAAGGATGACAGATTGGTTCATGTTGTGTATGTGTCCTCTGTACCTTATCCAAAACAAATTGTCTTCTTGTCACTGATGTGTGGAGCATAATTTTATTTACATATTTACCTCCATCAAATGGCACCCATTGGTACCTATGCCGAGTGCCTGGAATGGATTTGTAGTTGTACAGAGAGCACTGCATACTCCTGAACGGTGAGGCATCTGCAGGACACACCTAGAAAATTATATAGTTATCAGTATGCAATCATAAGGGAGAAAGACTCTCCACCAGGCTCCAGTATGCATAATTGCAATGCACTAAGATCTGACCATGCGTACAGCTGAACTGAGCTGAGTATGGATCTATCAGTCATTCCTTCTATTTGTCATCTGGTCACACACAAGCACATCTTAGGGCCACCCTATTCTGAGAATAACTTCATGTTGTCACCTTAGGCTATTAAATGAATGCTACAGCAAAACATTTGTGGGAGGATTTGTTTTCATTACAATAATTATGTGTCAATGTAATATCAAAATTTATAAAATATCAGTGCAACTGTAACAAAATAGTTTTGATAAAACTTCCTCTGAACTTACTACTGTTCAGGTTTGTAAAGGACAGGAATAATTTCTGACTTTTTCTGTAACACATGTATAATATAGGTTGTTTTGGTGTATGTAGTACAGTTAGTAAGGTTACTCAGGTTTTGTGAGCAACATAACTTACCCCACTTTGACACAATTTATACTGTCGTTGTACCCCTGAGCACTTCTCTTTGGTGGCCCTGAACAGGTTGGAAACAAGCTGTCATGCACGGATTTTACAGTCACTATTAATGCAGAATAAATACTTTCTTCCTTTAGAATGCACCCATTATCAGATCCCACAAAACGGAAAACAAACTAATTTACATATTTAACAAAAAGGCAATATAACGTATATGGCTAAAAAAGTAATGCAGCTTCCCTCAATAAAAGGTTTCAAAACAATGTAAAACTCACTAAAACAAAATGTTCTTCAATGGCTGTGGCGATATTATTTAGAACAAATTAATGGTTGGTAGAAATTGACACAAAAGTCAATAATTGCATACCTTAAAAAATATACCGGACCCATATCTAGTTATTTTGGAAGTTAAAATTAGGTTAGTTTTTGCTGAATACGATGGAGGGATATAAAACAATAAATAGTTATATTGGTGCATGTAGCCTTAGCTGCTCTTGTTCAGTGTATATAATAAAAAGAAATGCATTGTGACTCAAAGTATTTAAGTCATATATGAGAGATAACACTTGGAGTTATGCATGTTGTCAAGTAAAGAAATGAAATGTGAAAATTTACTACTGACACACTATGGCAATAAGCGCATTATATTTGTCACACCTACAATACTACCTATAATAATACAAAAATCTACGAATTACATAAACTACAAAGTGTGGAGTATTTGGTTGCAAGTTCTTACCACAGACACCTGCGCTTCCTAAATGCTGCTCCATCTCCACAGGTGCTGGAGCACGAAGACCAGGAAGTCCACTCTGACCAGAGCCCCTGGGATGGCCAGGTCAACTCTTCTTTTTGCTGCTTCCTGTTGTGTGTCACCTACTTCAAAAACGATTGCTGCATGATTTCAGTAAACGCACGCTTTATTATTTAAAAGCAATAATTGTGAATATCAGGGACCTAATTAATTCCAACATCAGGAGTGGAAGGAATGTCCTACCCTCAAATTATATAGAATCCTAAGAGGACTTTCCAAGGTGCATCCATTGTCAGGATATACCATATTTGCTCGATTATAAGATGACCCCCAAAAATCTGAATATCAATTTACAAAAAAGAAAAAGCCTGAATATAAGTCGACCCTATAGGAAAAAAGTTTCACTAGTAAATATTAAATCATGTAAAAAAAAATTCATATTCAATAAAAGCTATGATTGAGAATTTTTTTTTTGTTTTTATTTCCTTTTATTTGCCAACCTGCTCCCCAATTATGCACATCTGCCCCCAGGCTTGCCTCTCTGCCACCAGAAATACCTTATACCCCCCCTATATGCCACTCTGCCCCATGATATGCCTTTTAACCCCATATGCCACTCTGCCTCCAGAAATGCCTTATACCTCCTATATGCCACTCTGCCCCATGATATGCCTTTTAACCCCCTATATTTAACCCCCTATATGCAGAGTGGCATATGGGGGGGTATAAGGCATTTCTGGAGGCAGAGTGGCATATAGGGGGTTAAAAGGCATTTCTGGAGGCAGAGTGGCATAAAGGGGGTTAAAAGGCATATCATGGGGCACTCTACCTCCAGAAAAGCCTTATGCCCCCCCCCGACTTACCAGTGCTTCTGACTCCCGAGTGGGGGCAGCGGGTGGAGGCCGGTATTACTCCACCGGGGCTTCTATGACTGAGCACCGGAAGGTCATGTGACACCGGTGCTCCGTCATAGAAGCCCCGGCGGAAAAACAAGCAGCAGCTTGTTTGTCTGCATTCATCGCAGCCAGGGAAGGTCTGCACGATGGGGCTTAGACAACCTCCACTGCTGCCGGCACTTTCCCGGCGCTCGGTGATAGAATCCCCGGTGGTAGTGCAAGCAGCAGCTGAGGTTACCAGACAGGAGAATCCAGGTCCCCTGGAGGAAAATAATTGGCACAAAGTAGTTGAATGAGTTTTTATGTTCCACTATGGGTTAGTGATAATGTCCTTTTTCCTTGTACAAACCCATAATTTGTTAGGGCAAATATAGTAAGACATTACTGCTATGTGCGGAAGTTGAAGAACAAATACATATGATGAAAATGGGAAAACTGTTTTTCTATGGTTAACTTCCCTTTCACTGGACATAAAGTACCTGGGAGCTATCTACTGTACAATTTTCATTATTAATGTATATAATGTCTCTGAGGCTACATTTTTAAGTTTTGCTCAACTTACAGAAAAAAGGACCTTTTCTTAAAAAAGTATTCAGAGCCAAGAAACGTATGGGTTTTGAGAATAAAAAAGGAAAAACATCTGTGCTACACACTTAATTGAAACAAACGTAGCATGAATTTGCTAGGCTACAGCTGGACGGTCTAATCATGCACATTTCGACCAAGGCTGTTTCCCACGCTGTAATGGATTTCTGTTTTTCCAACTTTCAACCATTCATCTGTGTTTGTAACACTTGTTTCTACAGTTTACAGTGCAATAAAAGCTTTACACAGCACAGTCCTGATTTTGCCACTCTATCCCATTGTCCCACCGAGCTCTACCTCTATCCCACTTTCTACTCCCCTAGTTGTCTGCCATGCAGGTGGTGTGTTCAGCGGACACATCTCCTGACACGTGACAAACTTACCACCAGTCAGCCCCAGCGGTGACTTGGATGGCAAGAATCGTCACACCGTGGATGAGGAGGTGAGCTGCACTGTAGCAGTGGCTTCTCCCTAAGGTGCTTTGGGTTTTTTTAACTTTTGAATAAATGTATATTTAAGTACTCATAAAATAATTGAATGTACATTATTCCTTGGCGAGACATTAAACTGTTTTCAGAACAGGGATGCCTGTGAGAATGTTTTTGTACCGAAGCCACAAAATGCCTGGACGGAGGGAGAGGCGCAGAGTTGGTCTGATTGGCAACATTGTCGTTTCCACACTTAGCAGCTGGTGACAGGAGGCAGAGGAGGGGAAAGAGATTTCGGGGGAATGTTTACAGCTGTGTGATAAAATCAGGCTGACAGAGTCGTCCAATCTCTGACAGGTCCTTGGAGGAAAAGTTTCCTGTTAGCACTAGGAAGGGTCTGCAAAAAACATTTACAAACCCATGAAAAAAACAGATGCTTCTAAGTTGCGATGTTCTCATCTATGTATACACTCTGAGTGATTTTACTAGCCTATATTTTGGAAAATAAAAGGTCCAAAATGTCCTCCTTCTAACGGGAAGGTCGTGGATGCATTAACATGCATTTCAATGTTCATTTCATGCCGTTATGGGTCACCTTAATCCCTTCTGCATAACATTATGATTTTCCTTGTAAATGCATATTGGGATTCTGCAGAAGTATTTTCCTCCTACAGGTTAACTAATGCGTATTAAAGTACTTATATTAAAGTGTTTTAATATGTGTGTTCACTTGGTGGGACATAAGACTGCCCCTTTAACATGTGTGTGACCATTGCTTGCGCTTCTGCTTCTGAAACACTTTGATTTCATTCTACGAGGGCATCGCTTCATCACATTTACGTGCCTTTTTGCATTTTTAGCTGTACCTGTCTCTCTCTTACACTCATGTTTCTCTGGCTTACTTTTTGTATTTGTATGAATGATTATTTACCCTCTGGTTTGTAGAAATCCCTTTCTTTCCCTTTTCTCTGGCTTTGTAACTGTTAGTCGAAGACCCAATTTTTTTTCTTCTTATTATTATGCTTTGTGGTACTTTTTATTGCCCATGTACATTTTGTATACATTTTTTTAATGAATTATGTACGTTCATATATAAAACTCTTAGAGGCTAGAAGAGGATATCTAGGCTTTTGTTCTGCTGTTTGCTGAACTGGATTAGTATTTCTTTTACAGCTTACCTGAGCTTCAAGGACAGCATGAAGGGCAAACAGAACAATGATCAGATCCAGGTCTTTGACCCTTGACCTAAAAGAGCAGATGCTTTGCTTAGACGTAAGCTTGCGAGCGGGACCCTCTTTGCCGAATGTGTCTGTTAATTCTAGTTTTGTCATTCCCTTAGAATGTATGGACTGTAAGAAACTCTTAAGTAAGTTATTGGCGCTATATACTATATGAAAGATAATAATAATAATGTTACTTGCAACTACAGGGGTCATGATGAACTAAACTTCTACTAAAAAATAAAGTGGAAAAAATGGCATAACTAACTTGTCATTTCTGTTTTAACAAAACCATATTTCCGTGTGCACAGAATTTTTTTAGGGTAAAAGTTATTCTACATGTAAAAATCATGTCAAAATCACTTTACTGTATATCAATAAAAAAAAAAAACAGGCAGAAGGTTAATTTACAATCAGCCTTATTATACAAAAAACATATGGTTAATATATTGCAAACGAGCTGCTAAGATTTTGGGATTTTTATTTTGATATGTAATGCTGTACCTGGAAACCTTAGGTTACACTTGGAAGGGCCTCTTAGCACAGTATAATTTAACACATTTAACACATACATAACAAATATAAATATATATATATATGTCCTGATGAAAGTCTGTAATAAACAAGACTGAAACGTTGACTTAAAAACCGAAGTTGTTTGTGTGGTCATTTGCAAAGTCCCTGGAGTGCCGGTAATTATTTTTGGACTTTATATTATTTACTGCTGCAGTTATTTGGCACCGGGCAGAAATTTGGCATTTGGAGTGCAATTGTTAATTTTGGACTTTATATATATATATACATATATACATGGCCAAAATAATTAAATATGGTTTTCTACAGCATAAATGAAGTCGTCTTACCAATCTTGCAGCCACATCTTGGATACCGTAAGGAAGCTATATCTGGAGATCCATAGATTTCATCTCACCAGCTCTGTGTCTCTGGGAATCCTGTGCTTGAGAGAGAAACATTCCCTAAGTGTCTGATTGTCAAGATGATGTTGTCCATATCTCATACTGCATCAGTGACAGCCTATACTTCCATCATCAGACCTGCTCCCTGCTTGTTTCAACAATCTGACTTCTTAACTTGGGCAAAAACTAGTCCTTCACTGTGTCCCTCCCCCTAATGTTCCATATCTTTTGGAAAAAAAACCCTCCCCCAGAAGTCTGTTAGTATTCTAAGAGGATAATATGTGTATGTGGACCAAGATAAGCTATGTTTGAAATTACAGAAGAGTATTTTGTCAACACAACTTTTTTTAACATTTTTTTCCTGGGTGCAAGGCGGTGAGAGGAACAGTGGGGTGTTAAACACCAGTCTTCAAGAATGCCCCCAGATCTTGGGTTTCCCACCCAATAATTTGTGTTCAAGCAAGGCCATATAAAAACTTTGCCTATTTAGGGACCTGGGGGCTTGGAGTTTGACATTCACATGTGTCTGTAAGGGATATGTATCAATGACAATAACAATGATATACCAATTAAACAAAATTGCAACATTTAAAATAAAACACATGACACAGAAATTGGACAAAACAGGCCTTTGCCTTTTATTTAGTTTTCATAGAATAAATACCAAACGCAAAACCAAACATCAAACAATAATCATTTCTAGCATTCTTGGCCTAAACAACCGAGTAAACCAATTTATTAACTGAAGCCATCCGTCCTTCAAGAAGGCAAAATTTATCATTACCAGTTCACCCCCTTATGCAAGCGGCAGCTATCATCCCAATAAAAGCCGCAGCAAAATTCTTCGCTTTTGCCTCTCTTTTTTATATATAAAAAAACTACCTTTTGTCTTGAATAGAATGTTTTACGTCTTCATATTTATCACAGTAAAAATGGAATAAAAATTCTTTATTTTTTTCCTTTAAATAAATTACTTTTAATTTTAAATGTTAAATTTAACATAATTTATTTAGAATTGCGGTGGGGTGGGCTTCAAGCTATCTGGCACCAGGGTCCTTAATTTACTAGTTGCATCCAAACATTTAGCTTTCGGTATGTTTGAGATACTGAAATCAGCAAAAAATGTATGAATGCTATGTAACTTCAGTCAGGTACAGAAAACACAGTCCAAGCACATGCAGCGCCTTCTGTCCTCATAGCACTGATAAGGAGTATAACATGTGGGCTAAATATTCACAGATTGGCTAGCTGTTCACTCACTTGTTGGTTTTGGCACTTCCTCTTCTACAAGTGACTACTGACAAGGAAAAGGAGGCTATGGGATCACTTTACTGTGAATCAGTCCTTATGTCAACGGCTCTACTCTTTATTCAGAAGTACAACTGTGAGAGGCAATTGCAAGGAGCATCTCCCGTACATTTTATCTTGAGTACTAACATTAGTATTGTAACATGTAGTATTGTAGAGGGGGTATCATTAGCGTTGCATTGAAACCGCAGTGAGATGATCAGGACCTAGGATTTCCAGAGCCCTGGCCAACAATATCTCGGGCTCACTTTGCTACATGAGCTTGAGTGCTGATATAGGAGAGAATGTGGCAACGGGGGGTATGTGGGGAGTTGGGTCTGTATATCTCTCTCAAGTGGCAAGAAGCAATGTGTAATTTGGTCAGTCAGCAGATGCTAAAATATGAATAAAATGTTCTATATATTGTATATAATCTCCCTTTACCTGATCTGTGTTATACTGTACATTATACTGTACATGATCTGTACATTATACAGACCATGTCTAAGCGCACGCATGTTTAATTATTATTTTTAGGAAATGATTTATATCATTAAGTAATTAGTAAGTTAACATCTGATCACGAACTATGTTCATGGGTGGAGCAGTGTATGTTTATTGCAGTGGCTTCTTAGTAATTAGCGTCTTTAAAAGAACTATCAGATAGTGACTGAACCCTCCTGTTTGCGGCAGTGCAATGAGACGAACAGCCGGCAACATATTTCATTTTTGGGTTGCCTTGGGTTGGGCCTAGCGCAGCGCCCTGGTTTGTTGTACCAGAATTTACACTTTTTTTCATACTGTTATCATAAAATAATGAATATACTTGCGCATTCTTCCATCTCCAAAGATAAAGAGGTGAACTTGTATTGTTTTATTAGGTGTCTGCATCGGTCCTACCTTCCATATCGTATTTGTTCACTCATTGTAAGATATAATGTGTGTGAGCTTGAACAGCAATAAATCTGCATATTTAACAAAATTGCTTAAAAAAGAGTCGCCTACTATTTTGGTAAAGATGATACTTTATTGGCTAACTTAAGTGTAATAGATTGCAAGATTTGGAGACTAGCTAGGTCTCTTCTTCAGGCGATTACAACTGAAGAAGAACAAGATAATATGCCTAAAGAAGAGTCCTTGATTGTTTCAAAAGCTTGTGATCTGTTATGTTTGAGTTAGCTAATTAAGGTTTCATGTTTACCACATTAGCTTATTTTTCCTTTCACGGCTAACATGGTACAATGCTACATCTTTACTAGCTATTTGAAATGTTGGCCAGCATAGTGATCCTTTCTATAGTATGTAGCGAGGAATCTATTAAATCTTTTAAATTTTGTGCTGCCATCTGCTGCTGGAATATTATTATTGCAACTGTTATATCTATAGCATATATATATATATATATATATATATATATATATATATATAATTTATATTGTGTTTCCATAAAGCACCAATAATTTACGCAGCTCTTCTTACTGTAAATATTTCAAAGCGTATGACAAAACTCGAACTGACAGAAAAAGATACACTGGCTAAAGAGGACCCTGCTCGCAAGCTTACAATCTAGTGTAATACATTAGTGTAGTACATTGTTGCTTTATGGAATAGGACAGGTTAAACTTACATTTGTTTAAATTCACAAAATAAATATGTATAATTCATGGGACAGATTACTGTGGCATAGTTATAGTTATTATAATAGCAAGGGACAGAAGAAATATCATGTTCAACAAATACAATAACAATGTTACCAAAAGTATAAGCAACTTTTATCATATATTGGCATAATCATGCTATATGTCACAATAAAGACTCAAAATTGCAGCAAATGCGGGACTGGGGACTGTCCAGAAAACATCAGGACAGTTGGCATCAGGATACCTATGCACTGACATATATTAACATATATGACCAGGTATTCCCCAATGGGAACAGGAACAACCAAATGGGTCTACAATATAACTTATAACTACTGAAAACAACGTGTCATATAAAGTCAATGCACTAGTAAAATATGGAGAGTAATTCATTATTATTTATGGTTATTTAGAGCGCCATCATATGCTGCAGCGCTGTATGTGGAAAGGAAGATTTCTATATCTCTGTTACGGCCTATGTGTGTGATCTGTTGGTGAAAGAAGTAAAACCAGTGCCTCTTCTGCTTAGTTCATTATCCCCAAAACTGACATTAAAGTGTTCATGTTCATTAATATTAAAATCCCAGTTCCCCTAGCATATCATTACTTAACAAACCCAGTAAGCCGATGGGGGAATATGTATAAAACATATCTATGGACTTCCAAAAGATGTGTGGGACTGGTCATTATTGGGAGGTTAATAATACTGGCTAAATAATGACCATTAGCTTGTTATGGAACAAAATGTCTCCAAATCACAATCACACAATCACACAATCATACACATATTTGTTTTAGCCAAAATAACACATTGTACAGGGCTGTGAAATATGAGGGCGCCTACAATAATCTTATACCTCTATATAATGTATTCTAGTTTCCCCCAAATCATAGCTGGACAAAGTTGTTTAGCCATGACTACTAATTATTTACATATGGCTACTAGATTTTCCTAAAGCTTCATATATAAATGCTCTATAAAAATGTTCAATTCCAAAATAAATTAAGTATAATAGAAATGCTGTATTTAAATGGAGCTCTCCCTGGCTTTAAGCCAGCTCCTAAATGTCTATGTCTGGCTTCTATCGTCTATAAAAAAGAGGTCCTGCCTTCATTTTATTGTCCCTCTGCTACCAGATCTCTACTCTACAGCATCTTATCCCGAGTTCCATAACAATTCTGTAATTGCCCTCTCCTCCTTGGTTGCCTTGCACTTGCCTCCTCCCTCCTCCCTCCTCCCTCCTCTCTCCTCTCTCCTCTCCCTCCTCTCTCCTCTCCCTCCTCTATGCTCTCCCTCCCTCCCCTCCCATGCCTTGTAGTCAGTGTCCCTGCCGAGATACAGCCAATGGGAGGACGGGACAGTTCCGATGGCCACTTGGATGTCCTCTGCCGGTGATCAGGATCTCATCTCTGGACATAGTAGAGACATGGAGATGCCAGACAGCCTGCAAGGAGATTGCACTCTCTACTACATACAAGAGCCAGAGACCGGGAGATTGTATAAGAGAGGGAAACTCCTGGGGAAGGTAAGATACTACTTTAAGGAGCTTTAAGAATCACACTGCATCAGTCTTTAATTATTAATATATATATATGGAAAACTAGAAGATCAGAGGCTTAGATGTAACCTAAGGAAGTTTGACTTTACTGAGCGTGTTGTGGATAAGTGGAACAGCCTCCCAGCAGAGGTTGTAGATGTTAACACAGGGAATTTAAGGGAATTGAAACATGCATAGCATAGGCATAAGGCTACCTTAAATCTAATATGAGATTAAAGATTTTGATTAAGGTTTTAAGTCTTTAAAGCAGGAAAGATTAAATGGACCGAATATTCTTATCTGCTGTCAAATTCTATGTTGATATATATATATATATATATATATATATATTTATATATAAAAAAATAATAATAATAATAAATATATAATAAAAAAGCCACTTTGTTTTTCTAATAAAGGATACTTGGTATAAATCAAGATGTGTCCTAATCGTATACGGTGTTTCATCTATTAATTGGGTGTCGGGAGTCTGTATTAATATATTTTGCTCTGTTTTACAAACAAGCTGCTTTTCCACTAGGCCACATTCCTTGGAGGGAGGTGAATGTGTTTGATCATATCTCACGTGATAAATAGCTGTGTTAATGAGTACGTTTTGCCCTGACAGCAGACAATCGGGTTTGCGGAATGAAGTTAGTCATTGAGAGGAATATGCCTGTGTTATGTGTCATCTGGCTGGGGTCAATTATGAATTTGCATTTGTCACTAATGTCATTTCATGCCTTCGAACCTCAGGGTGCTTTTGGGAGGTGCTACAAATTCACAGATGTGTCCAGTAGGCAAGTGTTTGCTGTGAAGATGATCTCACATATGAGAAGAAATCAAATACAACACAGAGGCGGGGTGAGGCTTAAATAAGTTCAAACAAAGTTATTTTAACTCCTACGTAGCACGCAGAATAAGAGGTCGCATGAGACTGCCCTCTGCAAAGGAACATGTGAAAGGTGCATAGATCTTTATGTTTTGATGGTCTATATATAAATGTTGCATTTGGAGGCGGGTCATTGTCCATTAATACATACCCATCAATGGCCATGTATAAACCTCTTCTCACTAATCTCCAATCAGCATTGTCCTTAGCTTTCATCCTCCAATCTTATAGGGAATGGCTATAAGAGGTAGAGGTATTGGTGCACTGTTCAGTGAAGTAAGTGGTTAAGAAGGTGACCATGTCCATGTCCCCTTCTGGGACAGCACTGCCATTGGGGATATGCAACCATTTTCATCCTTTCTTGTTCAGAAGACCAGCAGGAGCGCTGGATCTTCTTTTAGAAACCCCCACCCCCTGGCCAAAGTGGAGAATAGCCCACTACGACCACCAAACGCCAAGTTTTCAGGGACCCAGCTGCACTTTGGGATTTCCAGTCCATGCAAGCGTTCGTACAAATGATGCAGGGACAGGTCCATAAGTACAAAACATACCCAGTGCCATGTGTCTAGATCCCACCATTCTCTGGGGACCCCGACACACTTCCCTTCTCAGCCCTAAGGATGAAGGACCAAGTGTTTCTCTCTCTCAAAGGTACTGATCTTGATCTTGGCCAAAAGGCCAAAAAATGATGCTGGCTGATGCTGTATTAAAGTTAATGTGGCCAGTTCTCATGATTAGGTGGCACATTATGTTGAAATGGGGTAGTCACTTCATTAAATTTAATATTAGTGCGATTGAAAAGCTGTCTTTTGTTTTTACGATTGTATAGTTATGTATCACCGTGGCATATTTCTTTTAGGTTGAGAAAGAGATTGAAGTTCACAGTCAACTGAAGCATAAAAACATTGTAAGGTTTTATCACCACTTTCAAGACCAAAAGTACATGTACATGGTGCTGGAATATTGCAGACACAAGGTTTGATATGAAATGTTCTCATGTTCCTAGATAATTATACTGTCTTAAATAAAGAATATTAATATTATATTGATGTTGGGATATCATCTGTGTTCTCATGAACGCTGCTTTGTATGCTTACCATACTTACCATATGTTGAAATGTTTTTTGATAGGGTGCCTTAAAGTGTGCCCTGGGTTTAGACTCCTACACTCTAGAGAGCTTTTGGATGAAAATGCTGTCACAAATGTTCAAACACCTCATAAAATATCCTTTCCCTCCGCAGTCTCTAGCTCACATCCTGAGGGTCCGTAAACTTATGACCGAACCTGAGGTCCGATACTACATGAAGCAAATAGGACAAGGGCTGCACCACTTGCACCAGCAGGGCATTATCCACAGAGACCTAAAGCTAAGTGAGTGGCATAAATCGTGCTGCCGTGTATTAACTACGTATGATCGTACTTTCTGTTGGCTGCCATGTACACTGGCAATGAGCGTGGAAGCTGTTCACCAGACTCACTGAAGCCCTATCTAATTTTCTATGAGACAGTGATGAAAAGGTCCCTGTATAATTCAGACACAGTCTGGTGCCAGAAATAGGACATTTCAATGACAGATCCAAAACTGGCACTTCCATCCCCTCAGCTATCAACATTTATCTCTATGTGCATCTTTCAGTGGAAATCTTCCTCACTTACTTACCGGTAATCCCAAAGATGGACAGATGAGGATGAGAACCCAGGTCTTTTACGGGCAATCTGGCAAAGGTTGCAATTGAAGATAACCATGGGTGGTCCTGGGCATATATCATATCTCAGCAGATGGGACATCGGTTTACTTACAGCAAACTTATGTCTACGCAACACGTGATAACTTCTGTTTTACAAAGTCACTCATACTCAGTCTAACTCATTCTTAGTCATTAAAACTAATTCATATCTTTTCAAAGATCAGAAACCTTTTCACATGGAACCGTTTGTGTGGTCTATTTGACTTTTCTCCTAATAATATAGTCATCGTAAGAATGATACCATATTCTGCAGGTTTGGGCAGTTACGTGTGTAAGAAATAGCTGGCTCTCAACACGACTACCCCTGTGGTGAACCCTCCGTCCCTTGCTGCACGCTGCTAGACATTTCAGAAATTCTACTTCCAGTTAAAAATATAAATCTCAGACAGGATTACTTAGTGTAGCTGTTTCTGGCTGGAGCTCCGGGGGACTTGCATGTCAGCTATTCTAGCGTTGTCCAGCTACTCTGTCTGCAGATCATGGGAAATCTTCTTATTCTGATCATTCATGTACATGAATTCAGAAGCCCTGTACAATGGGTTACAGGGGCTATAACAAAAATAAGCAGAGAGAGGTAGGTGTGTAGGGCCCTGGTGGTTAGACGTTATATGATGCTATGTATATTTATATTTATGCATTAGTGGGTGTCATGTGTCCTCTAATATTCCTAGGGACATAAAGGGAAATAATTGACCAAAGACAAATATATAGACAAATTTAGCAACTGCTGTACGATACATACACACATAAACAAAAGTATGCATCGATTCCGAGCCCTTTAATGAGAAGCTGCCCTGTCTGAACCTGCAAACACAATAGGAAAAAAACAAACAAACAGAAAAGCTAACATTTCTGCCCCTCTGGGTTTATAATGAATTGTCTGTTTTTGGTTCTTTATTAGGCAACTTTTTCATCGCTAAAAACATGGTGGTCAAAATTGGGGACTTTGGGTTGGCAACCACAGTGGACCAGTGTGAAAAAATCCCAGGGTAAGAACTTGTATCACCTCTTGTGAACTGTGCTTGTAATCATTTTATTTTAGGATTGTACAATGGACCTCTTTTTTCTATCTAGTGTTATATGTGGGACCCCTAACTACCTCTCGCCTGAAGTTCTGGCCAAGGACGGTCATTCATTTAAATCGGACATCTGGGCCCTTGGATGCATAATGTAAGAAACTCAAATGCATTTTCTTCTAACCCGTTTCTTGTATTTCTGATTGTGCAGCGTGGGTACTGAAGGTTTACTTCCCAGTAGCATGTCTATATTTTTGCACGTATTATCTCGCAGACCTCCGTGACTGTTAAGCGTTGGGTATCGTTTGCCATAAGTGGCAGGGATACAGACAAGGTATGGCAGTGGAGTGATCTTGATATCCTATAACACTGGGCTGCTGTAATAAACACCAGTGTTATTTATGAATGAGATCGCGTGTTTATACTGAATTTTAGCAGGATCTCTAGGACATCTAGTGGTTGTATTAGTAAAGAGCATTGTAGAATGCTTTGTATAAGTAGCGGTAGAACTTACGCTGACATCATAATACAGATTTAGTGCAAATACCAGAGAGAAAAATAAAGCCACACTGTATGGTAAGAAAAAAAGAGTCAGAGGTATGCACCAACTGAACTGAGCACACACGTGTTTTGGGGTTTCTGCTGCTGCTCTTCCCTTTTTATGTAGATCATGTTATAACATGATAACCGATACATATATAGAGTGACATGGAGAAGACTGTTCTATGTTCCATCTCATATGAACCTTTTTATTGTATCTTGTGTGAGTTGAATTATTTTTGTCCCGTGATAACAAGTGTAAGATAACAGTGACCCATAGAAATAGTCCTTTATGTGATACGTTTCCATCTTGCTGCAGGTATACACTTCTGACTGGATACTCCCCGTTCAGAGCACGTTCGCAGAAGGAGATGTACTATTTTATCCAGGAAGGATTTTTTCCAGTGCCCACTCACATATCTCTCAGTGCAAGAGGGCTCATCATTTCTCTACTTGCGAGTTGCCCAGATGAAAGGCCGTGTCTGGAGGAGGTTCTTGGACATGACTTCTTTATCCAGGTGCACCACACATACTCTTAGGATTAGGTGAACTACGTATTGAGAAGGAGAATATCTCAGCTTTATTTTCAAGATGATGAGTTGGGTCCTTGGAATAGGTTTCACTCTACTTTCATGTTTTACTGACTCAAACTTTCCATGTTCAGGAAATATCATTGTCTTTATGAGGCAGAATTCTTTTTGGACACTCTGATGTAACCTCAACCTCCCAGTGCCCTGTAGGGGGTTTCTTTGTGAAACATTCTTCAGGAGAGTGAAGCCTTCTCCTTAATGTAATACAGTAGCTTGTGAAGCAGCTAGAGTGCCACTGGACCATGGCTAGGATAAATCTTGAACTCAACTCTTAAATATCCTCTTGTTCCCTCTTAAATCCTTTCCCACTTTTTATTTTCCTAATGCTAGTCTACAGGATTAGGCCATAGGCAAAAAATAATAATTTCTCGTCTCCCTTCCAGGTGCGTATTGGTAAGCAAAAGTTAGGCATTCTCTAGATAGATTAAGAAGGCTAATACATGTTTTCCCTTTTCATTAGGGGTTTACCCCAGAGAGATTATCATCCACAACATGCCATTCACCTCCTTCCTTCACATTATCTAACCATCTCACTAGACTCTTCAGGAAAGCAGCCAAGGTTCTGTTCAGAGGAGTGTTTCAGAAACCCATGTGTTCAGGTAGGTGGTGCCTAGTTAGGGAAATTATGGTTGATTCATGGAGTCATCAGATCAGCTTTGATCTCAGTTCCAATTGCATGTGTCTGAACAATCATGCAGACTCAGAGAGCAGGAAGTTGAGATGAAATAGTCATAAAGTGAATTGTTGATGCATGTACAGTGTAACCGCACTAGAACGGACTTCTATTACATTGACGTTGCAAGAAGGATTACTAATCCGTCAGGCTAGATTGTCTGATTTGCAGTATAAGTTCGTGGGACGGTTTGGGAATCTGTGAGTGCTAATAAGGCTTTTTGTTTATAAAATTTTGTTCGCTTTTTCGTATTGGGTCAATATAAATTTTGTATTATGTATGATTATATTCACTACCTGCCCTAAAAAAATATAATTTGTGTGGATAACCTGAATGTAAAAGTACTGCTGTATATTCTTTTAATGCTCAAATATTAATAATTATTTATGTTTTTCACACAGATTGCACAAAAGGACATGAGAATGCTGTGGCCCTCCCCACACATACCCAGGTATCCGTGAGCACTGACCAGATCTGTGAGGTATGCAGTGGATGTCATTAAGCCATGTATGCTGTAGGGAGTCAGCAGTATGCCACATATATCCAGATATGTACATGTGTTTTTCTCAGAGAGAAGATCAAGCAGATGATTGCATCAAAACATGTACTGAATCACTGAATATCTTGATTAACGGAAGAATGAGCCACAGGAGCAGGTCGGCCTCAACGAGTGAGCTCCATGATTATCAGTGGGATAACATAAATAATGCCTAATGGGGCTTAAAGTGGTAGACACTGGGACACGGGGCCTAGCTCTGCATTGATGCCAGAAAGTTGCACACTTTCTGTTGATGCTCAAAATTGTGCTTTCCATGGAGATACCAACAGAAGTATTAGTTTTTTTTAAAAAATCCTGATCCAGTGCCTTTGATATCATGAAACACCTACTGGATTAATGCCACCCCGTAGAATTAATTCCATTGATTCTTTGATATTTTTGAATATATTAATGTAAAGAGGGGATGGTAGGAAAGGATTGGTGACTTATTTTAATAAAATGTTTGTATCTTCGATTTCTACAAGAAGTTCCTGGCGACAACTTGGTAGAAGATGTGACTCGTGTACTGCAGAGATGCCTAGACAATATAACACCAGGTGAAGAAAGAACCTTATTAAGTGTCATTGTTGTACAGTACTTTGGAATACCAAGGCGTATAAGTAGCTATATTGTTAACTTATGTTTTGGTTCGTGCTTCAGAGAGGCAGAGAGGTGCTTAAATGAGCTGCTTGATCATTTAAAATGAAAGTATGCTGTTAATTCCTAAGCCCTTAGTGGTAATCAATCCTTCGATTTTATATCCTCCATCGTCCACTTTAAAGGTGCTGAAAGAATAAGAGAAGGATTCTACAAGTGTGACCAGCTTCCCCAGGCCTAAAAAAACCTAATGTCAGCAAACTAGTTCAGATCCGGAATTAACATAACAACAGACACACGTTCATACAATGAAATGTGATTTATTATGTCGAAAGATATCAAAACTATTTACTTAGCTTCTGTTGGTGTGAGAGGAATGGGGGAAATCCCTTGTCAGCATCAGCCAACACCCACTATCGTGAGTACAGAATGGCTGGAGACAAATATGCGGTCAGACGTTCCAGAAGAGCTTCAGATTAATAACTGTGCGACACGTCTTTGTATGCAGATAGGGCTGCAGCAGCGCAGTCTTCTCTGGGTGGACTGTTGTCCAAGATCCAGCAAGTACAGTGCGCAAACACTATGCAAGTACTATGTAGCACTATGTGTGCCAAGAAACCAGTAAAGCAAGGAGAAAAATGAGAAAGTACAGCTACATGAGCACTAAAGAACCACTGAAAAAGAACAGCCTCATCACATGATACCAGAACATGCAAAGTCTGCCTTTTGAGAGCACAACCAGTGGGACTGCTGAATGTCAAAGAGCAGGGTTGACCATTGACTTTTTTTATTATTATTTATACTGATTGATTAAATATCAGTCCATTTAAAGAAAAAGCAAGTCGGGTGCAAAATGCGAAATCTGTTTTTATAGATACAGTCCAGCTTATCTAAAGAAGAGCATTGTATTAAGTTACTTGGGTAGTGGGGATATTTCATCCATTCCTTGTATGTATGTTTCCCCAAATGTTTGTCTTCTCCTGTAGTATTATAAATAACCTTCAAATAAACCTCTGATATTTTTACTCTCCATCGCCTAGGTTTTCTGGATGTTAAAGAACAGGTTTTGTGCCCTATTCTCTGGGTAACCAAGTGGGTGGATTATTCCAATAAGTACGGATTTGGATACCAGTTATCTGATGGCTGTTCTGGGGTCCTCCTAGGAGATGGCACACACATAGCCCTCTCTCCACATCTAGAGTAAGTACTCCAGTACCCTTTTTTCATTGTTAAAAAAACATGCCATCCATTCACCATTGGCTTGTCTGTAGGGGTATATTTACATTGGTAAATGTTTTGGATAAGGTGATATAATCTTTTACATAAACTATGTCCTTACTCAGATATTATTAATGCTATGTCTTATGCAAATAAGCATCAACTGCAACAATTTCCCAACTACACATAGACTGTACAAGTACTGAAATTACTTTGAACCTTGTCTTAGACTCAATACATCTGTATAGTTGACTGAGGCTTGACTGAGGTTCTGTGTCCATGTTTTAGAAAAGTTTGTTATTCTACCACCTCGAGAGAACACATCACTTTCCCAGAGTGGAGTCCTCCATGCAAGTTGGAGGGAAAAATGCAAATTCTGCGTTTTTTCTCAGAATATATGCAGGAAAAAATCCTGGAGGTGAGTTGCATGGTGATGTATGGCATGGATAGGTTGCTACAAATATCTTGAGATATAGACAGAACGTCCAATTTCTATCCTTTATGATGTTATTAATGTGTAACTGGAATCTGCATGGGATGATGTATTAAAGAGGTCTTTTAGAAGGTCATGGAGGATGTCACATTCAAGTCACATGGAGAAGTGTTCTATTGGTATCCTATTTACACAACCAAGTTCATGGACTACTTGGGTGTGAGTCGGTTGCCATTTGTGAAAGGATTGTACTTTTTTGGGGGACTTCGCTTCCCTCTCTTATGCGCTATATATGTGTATTTTTTATTATTATTATTTATCATTGTTTATTGTTTTATATAGCACCATCATATCCTGTAGTGCTGTACAATGGGTATACAGGGCATAACAAGTAGTAAATAACATAAACATTTGACTTATAGAAACAAAAGTTGAGGAGGGCCTTGCTCGAACTTACAATCTAGAGGATTTTCTCATTGAAAAAATTAATTGGCTTTTTTATCTGTAGTTAAGGGGTAAACGAAGTAAAATTGTTAAGCACACCTAACAATAGGCATTGCATCCTTATTTTCTACATATATGGATACAACCTGCTGACTTCAATACATACAATTAAAACGGGCACCAGTTCTTCCAACACACACAAAAGGTTCACTACATTACATTTACTGAGAGCCAGCAGATTCTGTAGCACTACTACAATAGGGGATTGTAAAAATTATCAATAACATTAAAACTGCTGAGAGCAATTATAACATGGCAAATAGGAATATTCACTAACCTGGGTGTGTGTAGAGTAAATACATTTTAACTAACCATGGATGGTGAAGGGCCAATCTTGATGAGTTCTACTGTAATAACGGCTGAAATTACCCTGTATAATATATAAGTCTAAATCAATGCATCATTGGGCTAAACAATCAAGCTTCTGTACTGGAAACGTTAAAAAAAAAAAAAAAGCTGGCCTTTCTGAAGATGTCAGTAGTTCACCCTATACCTGTAAAATACCATAACAACATATCGAACATAAAATGCAAGTACTAATTACTATACCTCTTGCGGGATGTTGTATCATAAATAAAATGCTACCATTAACTGAGTCAGACGCGCATGAGCACATGAAGTCCGTCATAGGCCCATTCATGGATTCTTAAAAGGCTTCATCATTGCAGCATTGTTAAAAGCTGTAATTATTTGACATCATTTGTATGCGTTTAATCGTGTAATGTACAACATTATAAAATATTGCACTTGTGTTTTATGTATTAGTTAGCATCACAAAGATATTATTCAGCCAAGCAAACTAGCTAAACTAGAAAAACATCTCTCCTTTGCAGGGTGGAGACCTGAGGGCTGCTCCCAGTCTCTATGTCAGGACGTTGTGTCTCCTGAATTATCTGAAGACTGATCAAGCGCTTTTGATGCTTTTCAGCAATGGAACCTTGCAGGTAACTTCATCCAGATATACATATGACCAGCTCTGGCCCTGCAGTTGGATGAAAGTGGCGATATTGCTCAAGGGACCAACCATGAAGTGCCATCTGCCCTTATGGTTTCTACAAATAATGTGTACCTGCTTTTGATGCGTAAATTGTTGGCGCTATATAAATTTAAAAGATAATAATGAATACATTTAAAAGGTATCCTGATGTATTTGGATGTATGAACTCAAATAATGGATAAACTTGCATGTGCATATAGATCCTTTATACGGAAGGGTAGCACTTCATGTGTTCTGGTCATCATCACGATGAAAAGTACTACCATGCAGAATGCAAGGTGCATGAGTAACTGGTTCCCTCCTGTGCGTTTTTATATCCTCCATACTATGGAAGCGTTATTCACTAAAGTTTAGTAAACATGGGGTTTGCTAAATATAATGTTACTGAGCAGGTATGAACCCTCCTTCCAGGAACGGCCATGTGTTGTGTGACAACAACCCTTTGGTTTGTTTTGGTTTTCTAGTGAAACTGATTTGTTTATATTTGATAGGTGAATTTTTATCATGACCGCACCAAGATAATCCTCAGTAGGACACAGCAGAACCCTCTTTTCACCTTCATTGACCAAGACAGACAGGGCTGTACTGTTCCACTGGGCTCTCTGCAACATGCCTGCCCTCTACTGATAATTGAACGCATGGAATATGCCCTTAAGATGCTGAACAGCCTGCAAGCGTCCTGACCAGACTTCACTTACAATCGACACGCCATCTTTTTGATGTCAGCTGCACATTTCAATTGTAATGTACTACTCTTCACACTAGGCTGTGGATTATGGTATTACAGTATGTTTTGAAATTATGGGTGGGTAACCAACCGTATATCTTTTATAACTTCAGGTACTTTCTGCAAGGGAATATCATTTCAATGTGAGACAGCTTTTGCTATTAAAATTAACCCAGATATGTAGTTGACCATTGCAGTGATCCCTATTGCGCAATATTTGTATAAAGAAGTGATTGCACCTATAAGTTCCCCTAAATAGAATGATGGGGTGCTGTGGGAGGAAAAGGGGATGGGCAGAATCAGTCTCAACCTTCTCTCTCTATGCTTCGGCCATTTTAAGCAATCCTTGGACACTTCCTGTTTTTCTTTTTTCATGCCATGTTTTTGTATGCCCTTTTATATATATTTTTGTCTGTGAGAGTGTCAGGGACACCTGAAATGCAGCATACCAACACTTAATTCGTAAAGGCTAGGACTAATAAATATCCTATACATGACAGCTTCTATCCCTTTCTGCACCTATATGAAGAAAACTTAATCTGGGTCATTGAACAACCTTTGTTGTTAAAGCCCTCCGTATTTCATCCAGCTGCATTTTCAAGTAAATTTTTTGGCAGATTCCATACCCAGACAGGTGTTTGGGGCATCCCAGCCTGAGTATTAGAGTACTGGAGGACAGGAGAGACTGTATAAGTCTATGGAGCCGTGCTTGCTGATCACAATGTATAATTTGTGTTTGGTACATCAAACACAGAAAAGGGGAATCTTGATCAAACCAACATATGGTAAAAATGGCAAAGACCATATGGTATGTAGGGTACTAAAAAAAAGTATGGGTTAAGTGGAAAAGGCCATAGGCAGAGTACCACATTAAGGCCTCTGTGCTTACACCATTAGACAGTTCTTATAGAGTCTACAGTCAGCATTTACAGCTCTATAATGCCAGCTATGACCCATGAAGCCATAGCAAGTAGTCTATTTTGCCATCCATAGCCTCAGAGGTTTAGGTCTCTAATCCTTTAGTGAATGCACCCCTCTATGAATTCTGCATTGTTCTTGTAATAAAATATTGAATAAATTATGTTATTTATATGAAAGGAGCATTTTTTTTTCTTTTTTGAATAAATTAAATTAGGGGTAAATAAATTTATTATATACTTGGAATTACCTGACACACATCCTATGCGTGAATGAAGTATATGTAGCACTGAACTCCAAAAGGCAGAACAATAGTTGTATTCTGTGTTAGGAAAATTTGACCACCACCACATTCCCATATGCACAACATTGGGTGAGGTACTAAATCCTTACTTCATGATTAGCAATATTTATCCCTGTGGGGGTATATTTTAGGGATTAGTTCAGCTTAGATGCAGACATTTTATATATAGTGCTGTAAAAAAGTAAACACATGATCATTTCATTTTTTGAAGGTAAAGAGTTAATAAAAATCTATATCACCAACGTGAAAAAATAATTGCCCCCCTAAACCTAACAACTGGTTGTGCCACCCTAGGCCCCAACAACTGCAATCAAACATTTGCGATAACTGGCAAAGAGTCTTTTGCAACGATGTGGCCCATTCATCTTTGCAGACATTGGCCAGATTGGACTGTTTTCAAGCATGAACTGTCTGTTTAAGTTCATGCCACAACATCTCAATTTAATTCATGTCAGGCCACTCCAACACCCTCCCTCTGTTTCCTTTGAGCCATTCAGAAGTGTTTGCGTGTGTACTTCGGATCATTGTCCTGCTGCATAACCAAACTGAGCTTGAGATTTAGGTCACAAACTGATGGCCAGATATTCTCATTCAGGATTTTCTGGTAAAGAGCAGAAGTTGCTGAGGTCCTGAAGCAGCAAACCACCACTGTGTTTGACTTCTGGTATGATCTTATTGTGGAATGCTGTGTTATCTTCATGCCAGATGCAACAGGACTCTTCAGAATTTTATCCCAAAAGTCTTGGGGTCATCAAGATGTTATTTGGCAAATGTAAGATGAGCCTTTGTGCTCTTTTTGGTCAGCAGTGGTTTTCACCTTGCAACTCTCCAATGGATGCCATTTTTACAATCTTTTTCTTATTATGAAATTGTGACCTTAACTGAAGCAAGTGAGGCCTGCAGTTCTTTACACGATAGTCTGGGTTCGCTTGTGACCTCCTGGATAAGTTAGCAATGCACTCTTGGATAAATTTTGGTAGGCCTCCTACTCCTGGGAAGGTTCAACACTGTTCCACTGTTCCAATACTTGTTCCTCTTCTATCTTTTGTCCTTGTCCACATTCAAAAGGACCCTAATAACAAACTGTACCTGGAGGGCACGGTTATGCATGCGTCAGGCCAGTGGTTTGGGCAGCTGGCTCGCTCACTTCTAACCACCCGAACCCCGATGCACAGTTTTTTAGTTTTTTTTGTAAAATGCTACATGGAGTTGATATTTGGTGACAGTCTTAGCTAAATAAAAAAAAATGCTCAAAGCAGCTGTCAATATGACTGTAAGGGCTAAATTCTATGCATTGATGGCATTCCATTGTACTAATAGAGAAAGAGAGCTGCTGTTACCACCCAACATCATATGCTTCCAGTATAGAAAGCAAAACATATTTTATTGTCAAAAGAGTGACATAGCCAGGTTTGCTTTCTCTAACACCATCAAAAAACAGTCTATTTTAGCTTAGTAACAGAGAATATTACATTTAAACCAGGAAAAATAAGGGAAATGGTGAAGGCCCAGTAAGATTTAGAAGGGAGAAGTAAGCAGAAAGACAGAAGGCCAAATTGGGAAGTCTTAGAAACAGGACTTTTTTGCATTATACAAAAAACAAGTAGGCAATATAGCCATGTAAAATTAGATATGACTTGCCAAAATTGGGGTACTTTGAAGTAGCCACCACTTTAAAGTACCCCAATTTTGGCAAGCAATATATGGCCATATAGTGTGACGGAATCCCCAATATTTATGCCTCAGGTGCTTTAAAATAGTATTTGCTGAGTGTGTGCTGATCTTTTGCTTTGTTTTGTGTACATATCGGACATTCCAGCAGCACTCCAGAATATGAATATGAATGCGCCTCTGTTGTCCAGGTCAGCATTAAATTGCTGGGATAAAATACACTGCGGTCCCACTGATTCAGCTGCTTGGTATGCAGTATAGCCATGAAAAACTATATAGGATATTTGGGATACTTTGACGTAGTGGCGGGTTAAGCTGTATATGGCCGTATAGTGTGACAGAATGTTACAGCTCAGTTGTTTGTTCAGGGGAGATCTTCCAGAGAATGAAATCTGAATTCTCCTGTCCCGCCGAGCTCTACCTCTTCCCCAAAAAGCGGGACAGAGGTAAAGCTTGGAAGGACAGTGGGATGGAGTGGCTGTCGAGACTGTCCCGCCCAAAGTGGTACAGTTGAGAGGCATGTAAAGCAACCACTATTTTAACAAAAGCATATTACAATGTTAAAAATACTGTTTTTTCCCCATAAATAAGCGTAACAGGGAATACTTGGCAGAATATTTTTGGAGTTGTTACCAAAAATAATGTTTACCCTTAGACTCAGAGCCCAAATATTCAGTCAGTTGATTTATATCATCCCTTTTGTACAAATGGTGGCTGGCCAGAGCATCGTTGGTCGGTAACAGATACCACAATGTCTGCATCTGATGGAACTAAAAATGTCATCTCTCAGATTTATCTAATAAATCTAATAAAACCAAGACGGTTCTTCTCAGAATCATGGATATATGATATTGCAGAAGAATAGCGGAGAGGTCTGGTTAAATGTTCTGACAAATTGCAGTAATGGCTGCTGGTTATGCAATGTTTTATCTATACTTCTCTAAAAGCTTCACAGATCTAGGCCAAAAGTCGTACTATAAAAAGCTTAAATTAAAAAGGCCACAATGCTCTTCCGTGGCCCCAAACGCAGGTGGTTGCAAAACACATTGCACACCTCTTCCATTTCCAGAGACAGTTGTTTATGCACTCCATTTCAGGGTCAGTGAGGGAAAGAGAGACAGCCACATTCCACTTATCCTCTTATAAAGGGCTAATGTTCTG
This sequence comes from Spea bombifrons, assembly GCF_027358695.1. Classification (NCBI taxonomy): domain Eukaryota; kingdom Metazoa; phylum Chordata; class Amphibia; order Anura; family Pelobatidae; genus Spea; species Spea bombifrons. Next base: position 79,536,332 of record NC_071087.1, on the reverse strand, counting down.
AACAGACCTGGCAGAGTCAATGCTGTCGGTGCCAACCACCAACGGACAGTCCAAGAATGTGACATGCCTTTTTTCGCAGATCAGCCCTCTGCAGTTTAAGTGCTACCAGCATCTAGTAACATTCCTATCTGAAACATGTTGGAATATACAAGTTCTAGGAATTTAAATCTGCCTCACTTACCCCCAAAATAACTTCCAAGTCAGTGGGATGACATGCGTCTGCTCTCATTTCTTTATTTAAAATCGAGCACAAGGGGACAGACAAGTGTTATAAACACCCTCCATACATGAAGGCTCTCTATGCTATGTGACTAACCACTTGTATTCCACTTCAGGAAGGTCTTAACCTTGTAACCGTGCCCTAATTACTAAAAGAATTCATCTAATGGTTTTAGAAAGCTAGATTCCAAATAGCTAAACGTCTAAAACTATAACAGGTTCAGCTTACTGCCTTCTGAGAGTCTTGATCATTACATATTTTGAGAAAGTTTAGTAGATTGTAAGCTCACGAGAACAGGACTTTCTTCTGCTGTACCAGTAAGTCTTAATCTTTTAGTCAGTTCTCTATATTGACAATTTTAATGTCATTAGTGAATACTGTATTTTCATTGCTCCCTATTGTAATAGTGCTGGGAAATCTGAAGGTGCAGTATAAAGAAATGGAATGTAATGAAACAAGGTCTATGGTTATTATATAGACGATAATTATCATGTCCAAGCGGTAGCTTCTAACTACAGGGTTCTAACTAGCCCAACAAAAAGTGTAAAAAGAACAAAACAAAATCTCTTTTTATTTGGTCACCCATCCTTCAGGGGGGAGCTGTGGCTTCCCATGTCCTCCTACTCTAAACAAGACATTTTGTATTGATGTTAAATACACTTTGCTTCAACAAAGGTGCTTAACCATTAAAGGGACACTATAGCCACCATATGCTCTTTAATGTACAGTATATAATAGTAATGCATATATGTTTTCATGTGGTTGCCTTGCAAATACATGGATAGATTGTGCAGTATCTCCATCCCATACATTTGCTTCTTTTCTTGATCCCAACTTCTAGGCTTGCAGGGGATGTGTTCAGCTGAACACATCTCCTACTGCATAAAACCACATAGTTTATTCAAGGCCACTCAGCTCCAGCGATGGTTCAATGAGACTCTAGCGAGATCCCGCTGTGCATGTGCAGATATCAGTGATGCACTAGAATGGCTAGAGATTTTACTGAGGTTTTATGAGCACAAATACACAAGCCCATCACACTAATGCACTCACATTAAAACATCCTCATCCTATTCTCACATCTCACTCATTCACATTTCCACACATCACTCACCACACACATACCTCATCTGGGGCTCTCCCTTAGCCCACTGTGCACACTAGCCCAGTGTGCAAGTAGCCATTAGATTACAGTGGGCACTGTGCACTCATCTTTCAAGTGGGCCAGTTCAACACGGAACAGCCCTGTTTGAAGAATTTCGGATCCCCGGGAAAGCCAGTCTACCTTGCCTGTTGCCACAGGCTGCCAGTTGGACAACCCTAAGCTACACCAATGGTGACGTTGCACTTTATACTGTTCCTGAATTCCATATATGAAATTTGGTCAACATTGGTTCACACTGATTTTGGTCGAATCGTTTTGTTGGTTGCAGCAACATTCTGCTTCAACCGAGCCACAAGGGAGTTCCACCAGTATGGACCTCGATCGATTTCATAACTCAGTAAGGGGAGATCTCCTTAAACAAAAGCTGAACACAAGTCTGGTAACCTCCGCTGTTGGTGCTTATGACTCCCTGGTATGTAGTCGGGGCAGTGGGTAGACGTCTACACGATTCTCGTAGGCTACTTCCGCTGCAGCCGGAAGGAGGTGCCGTTAGCAGCGGGGGTTATTAAGTATACAAGGACCTTCCCCGGCTGTCAGAGAGTTCCCCGCACCGCTGTGGGGAATTCTGACAGCCGGAGGGTGTATGCACGATGGATGCAGACAACCCCCACTGCTAAAGGCACCTCATTCTGGTTGCAGCGGAAGTTGCCTACGCGAAGCACTGATAAGTTTTGGGGGGGGTGCTAAATGGGGGGCATAAGGCATTTCTGTAGGCAGAGTGCTCTATGATATGCCTTTTAACCCCCTTAACGCCACTTTGCCTCCAGATATGCGTTTTAACGTAGAGGGTTAAAAAGCATATCATGGGGCACAGTGGCATATACAGGGTATAAGGCATTTCTGGGGCAGAGTGGCAAGCCTGGGGGGCAGGTTTGAAATTAAAAGGAAAGAAAAACAAAAAAAAATATTTTTCTCAATCATAGCTTTGTATTTAAAAGAAAATAGTTTACATAAATTAACATTTACTAGGAAAACTTTTTTTCTATAGGGTTGTCTCATATTCAGTCTTTTTCTTTTTTTCCTAAATTACTGTATTTGCTCGATTATAAGACGACCCTGATTATAAGACGACCCCCCAAATCTGAATATTAATTTAGGAAAAAAAAGAAAAAGCCTGAATATAAGACGACCCTACAGGAAAAAAGTTTTACCAGTAAATGTTAATTCATGTAAACGATTTTTTTTAAAATAAAAGCTATGATTGAGAAAAATATTTTGGTTTTATTTCCTTCTATTTTCCAACCTGCCCCCCAGTTATGCACATCTGCCTCAGAAATGCCTTATACCCCCTATATGCCACTGTGCCCCATGATATGCCTTTTAACCCTCTAAATGCCACTGTGCCCCATGATATGCCTTTTAACCCTATATGCCACTGTGCCCCATGATATGCCTTTTGACCCCCTATGTGCTACTCTGCCTCCAGAAATGCCTTTTACCCCTATATGCCACTCTGGCATTTAGAGGGTTAAAAGGCATATTATGGGGAAGAGTGGCATCTAGGGAGGTTTAAGGCATTCAGGAGGCAGAGTTGCGTATAGAGGGTTAAAAAGGCATTTCTGAAGGCAGAGTGGCATTAAGGGGGTTAAAAGGCATTTCACAGAACACTCTGCCTCCAGAAATGCCTTATGCCCCCCATTTAACACTCCCCCCCCCAAACTTACCGGTGCTTCTGACTTCCCTGTCATGTAGCCGGGGCAGCGTGTAGATCCCACGCACTTACGCTGCAGCCGGAAGGAGGCGTGGCTAGCAGCGGGGGTTGTCTGCGTCCATCTCGCAGACCTTCCCCGACTGTCAGAGAGACGGCACCGGCACAGGGAACTCTGATCTCTGACAGTCGGGGAAGGTCTGCGCGATGGACGCAGACAACCCCCGCTGCTAGCCACACCTCCTTCCTGCTGCAGCGGAAGTTGTCTACGCGAATCGCGTAGACATCTACACGCTGCCCCAGCTACATACCGGGACCCACAAAAGTACAGGTAAGTGGGGCGGGGGCAGGAGGATACAGGTCCCCTGCAGCTGCGGGGGATCTGGATCTTAGTCGTCTCACAGTCAGACCTATTTGAGGTCTGATTATAAGACGACCCCGATTATAAGACAAGGGGTATTCGTCTTATAATCGAGCAAATACGGTAATATTCCGATTTTGGGGGGGGTCGTCTTATAATCAAGAAAATACGGTATATCCGATATTTTTTTCTACTTCTATCAGTCATTTATTATGTACCCGCCAAAAGTCCATTCCCACTTCCCCTCCTGAAAGAGCACCAAAATAGGGTATAATGGTGACAAAATGGGACAAACAATCTTAAGGTAATTTCAGGTTTTGCCATTTGTTTTTATTTGTTTTGTTGGGGACCCTCCTCGTTATCAGAGACTCTAATTTAAAAAAATAACCATTTGTGCGATTACAAATGCATAGGGCTACGGTCTAGTAAACAAAGACAACTTTGCGTGAGCTTTACATTCAGTAAGTAAAAAAAAAACACTGCTCTTTTCAAACTGTTTTAAATTCCATAGCGCTGTAACGTATAGTTCCACTTTATGTTTCTAATATGTGAATAATTTGTATCTATAACAAAAAAAACACTACTACAGAGATGTATTTCAAGAATTGAACTATAAAACATTTTTGGAAACTGACACAGCCACTATAAGCCCAAGCTTAGGATAAAATGGCTGCAAAGTTCCACGTGGGTCTACTTGCCAACCCTAGTGGGAGGTCGAGTTATGGGTTAACAAGTGATCAGATTCGGCTAAGGTCTGTACCCTTGCATGTTAACAATATCAAAACAACTTTCAGGATCACTAAGGAATTAATTGTTTGCAAGGGCATCGGATCAGGGGTTTAAATGCTTTATTTTTTATTAAAAAAGAAGGTTGGAATCCATGATTTGCCTATTCCTCTTTCCCCGATTAGTGGCCTTTGGGGTAAGGAAGTACAAAGTATGTATTAGGATCGGATCAGACATAACATTGTGACTACTGACAGGTGAAATGAATAACACTGATAATCTTGTTATCATGGCACCTGTCAGTGGATGGGATATATAAAGCAGCAAATGAACATTTCGTCCTCAACGTTGATGTGTTAAAAGCAGGAAAAATGGACAAGCGTAAGGATCTGAGAGACTGTGACAAGAGCCAAATTATGATAGCTAGAGGACTGGGTCAGAGCATTTCTAAAACCGCAGCTCTTGTGGGGTATTCCTGGTCTGCAGCGGTCAGTACCAAAAGTGGTCCAAGGAAAGAAAAGCAGTGATCCGGCAACAGGACCATCTTCGGAGGGCTAGGTACTATTCAAATGAAATCTTGTGCTGGCATGCTAAAAAGATACCACACGATAAGGAAAAGTCCCTACCAGTAAATTATGCCAAGCTTGCATCATAAAGTACTGTTTTTGCCTGATTATAAGACGACTCCCCAAAATTATTAAATCAGAAAAAAAAGCTTGAACATAAGAAAGTTTTACTAGTAAATATTAATTCACACGTAAACTATTTTTTTCATATTTAATAAAAACTGATCGAGAAAAATGCATTTCTTGTTTTTATTTCCTTTTATTTGCCAGCCTGCCCCTCAGTTATTCACATCTGCCCCAGGCTTGCCACTCTGCCCCCCAATGCTAGCGAGGCAGCCAGTGGACATCTGCGCGATGTGCACAGACAACCTCTGCTGCAGCCCTAGACTTCTGCCGGGAGGAGGTGCCAGGCAGCAGCGGAGGTTGCACAATGCAGACGTCCACAGGCTACCAGAGAGGAGCATCCAGGTCCCCTGCAGCGCAGCGGGGGATCTGGATCTTAGTCTTATAGTCAGAACTCTATTTGAGGTCAGATTACAAAACAACCTCGAATATAAGACGAGGGGTATTTTTCAGTGAGTGTTTGCTCTTATAGTCGAGCAAATCCGGTAATTAAAACATTTCAAGAACAAATTAATCCACCATCGTTTATGTCCCAAAGTGCCTCAAATATAAAGGAATTAATTTTATTTGCGAATCTGCAATTTAGATTTTTACATCATCTGTCATTTTTAAGCTTGAGCAAACGGCAGTTAAAAACATCATATATGAATTCCTCAACAATTCGCTCTAATGATAATAGTTTGATCGTAAACAGAATACTACAAATAAGGTAGTGAAGTTTTAACCGTTTTTTTTTTTTTTTTTTTTAACAGTTCAATGTTTTGCTCTTGTGGGAGACAGGCACCAGGCTTGGATTAGGTCTGATGGGTCACTGCCTCAGCAGGCATTAGGTACAGGACAGGTCAGGTCAATCAATCCCTTGCTTTGAAGGAATGCGTCCTGCTTCGGGTCACGACCAAGGAAGTTACGGAGCATTTCAATGGCATCTAGTGATCCCCCTGGTTTAAGAATGAAGTTCCTATAATCTGCACCCACCTGAAAAAAAAAAAAACTAATTAAATCTATCTATCCTCTATCTTGGTGCATGGGTCCTTGTCCATTTTTAGAAGAAACAGTGTGTAAACAAACTGTATACACATTAGTCTGAAGATATCTTAACAGTTTACTCACCTTTCTGCTCATGATTCCTTCCTGCTTGAATCGTGCATGGAACATATCCATAGAATAAACTTCACTCCACAAGTATCCATAATACTGTGCATCGTACCCTCCTGCAAGGTGTCCAAATGTAGCAGGCATGTTGGTACCTTAGAGAAAAAGAGGGTATAGAGTGATAAAATAAAAGACTGGTGTATGACAAAACAACACAGACAAGAGTTTAAGCCAAATTAGAAAAAAAGACTGCATTATCAACCGGCAGAAGTGCTTATAAACAAAATTGTGCGTGGTACTAATATGCAAATCGATATATTCCAAAAATATCGATTTGCTACCGCATTACAGCTTTTCTATAGTAAATCTTGACAAAGGAATAGATACAGCGAGTTAATGTTGCCAGAGTGCCTATAAAACTGTAACCTTTAGTAAGTAGAAGCCCATCCTTTTATCTCAGTGTATGTATGTAATTTTTTCTATACATTTCTGCATGGGCCTATTCATTCTACTTCGCTGCAGACTAAGATGACAATTTACAAATAAATATTAAATGATGATATATATTATCTTTCATTTTGCATCCTTGCTGCAGTTTAATTATTCATTTTTTGGTGTAAACCCTTATTATAAATATTCCCTAAATTAAGATAATTAGCTTGACACGAGCACTCACCAGGGGTAGCAGGGACTCCTAGAATATCCTGGGATAGCCGACTATATTCCTGAACAGCATCCACACCACTCTGTGTGTGCAAAGCTTGATCAATCTTTGCAAGGACAATCTGACGAAGATTCAGTAGGCCTACGCGGAAAAGAAAACACTGTGTTCATGTCTTTTTTTTGCCAATAAACTTAAGAATTAAGCATTTTTTGCAGCACAAATATAGATGCATTCTTCTCAAAGCATTCCAAGATTTCCCACACCTGTGTTGGCCAACCGAGATTTCATGAGCTTCTCTAAAGTCTCCTCAGGAATTGGACTGCCAGTCTTGTAGTGTTTCGACATTCGCTGTAGAGATTCTCTCTCCCACACCCAGTTCTCTAACATCTGGGAAGGTGCTTCGACAAAATCCCTTTCCACGTGTGTTCCGCTGAACATTACAAAGTCTGCCTACAAGACATACATCACTTTAAAGCAGCTGTTACTCCACACTCTTTGGACACCATTCAAAATAAACATGGCAGCACTACCTCAGAGCACAGCTGATGCATTACATGTCCAAATTCATGGAAGTAGGTTTCTACTTCATCATGCTGTAGAAGAGAGGGAGCGTCTTGGGTGGGTTTGGTGAAGTTAGCCACCATAGCAGCTACAGCAATCTGCCTAGTGCCATTTGGCAGGAGACATCCAGGCTGAAGTCCAAAGCAGGCTGCATGGGAATATTTACCTTCCCTAAAATAAAAAAAGAGCTTTAAATAGCAAGAGACAAACATTTATAAGACAAAGTTAGTTAAACTTTGCATTTGGCCCTATTTTTACGTATGAGACTACTTACACTACTGAGTTTGACGAAGTGTCATCGAGAAACATCAGTGAAAGTCAACTTTCACCATTGACAAGTGGAATGTACTCATTCAGGTCTGAAATCAGCTAACACAAGACAAACTGAAAACAGTTTGAACCCCCCACCCCCAGACATTAGCAGTCATTCATGAATGGAAATTAATTAATAAAAAAATAAATCCTGAAATATTTCACAAAGTGCAAAATCTCTTACCTGGGATACAAGTCCAGGTAGAACATGCCGATGAGGTGTCCCGTTTCTGCATCTCGGACAGAAAACAAAGACACGTCTTCATGCCAAACAGGAGCACCTTTGACTGGTTCAAAGGTCAGGCCCAGCAACTCCTGGTAGATGTCCAACAAGCCAGATGTAACCACTTCCATTGGAAAGTATTCCTTGAGGAGATTCTGATCTACACTATAAGTAGTTTCTTCCACCTGGTTCATATAGTAGCGCATGTCCCAAGCATTGATCTTATTATCGAAGTCCAGTCCTCGCTTCTCACATTCCTTCTTTTTCAGTTCCAATATGATCATCCTCTCCTGCTCTCCCAAGGGTTTCAGTTTTTTTGATAGTTCATCTTGAAGGGAAAAATGAGAAGTAGACAATTTTCAATGTCACATATTTCATGAAAAATGCCTGCCCTACAATATACATTTTCATTTTTTGATAAGAGAAAACCTTAACATTTGTGATATAATTCTCATAGTTAATCACTCAAAAATCGATACACATAATAACACGACCTTAAGGTTGCCCTGTATGTTTGTGGTGAGGTTTTGCGTTGTTCTTCCGTCATACGTTGCCCATGTGAGTTTGAAAATTAACCAAGGGATTATGTGATTATGTTCTTAACAGAAAACGCAACCTCAAAAAGAAAAAGTCTCATGAATAAATATTGTTTTTATGTGTAATATATATATATATATATTGTGACATTCATGTAGGATTGGTGGTGGAAGGGAGGTATGTTTCTCCTAGATTCCTTCCCTATGTGAAGTAACACCGGTGATTAATTTGGGTGAATGGGAGGGTGGATATAAAAGGGAAGCGAGGAGGGCAGATAGCTCTCTGCCTGAGGACACAGAAAGCCTGTCTGTGGGAGAGACATGCGAGTAAAGTTTGCTGGACGTATTGTGTTAAGTTGGCAGAGAGAAGCTATCCAGCTGGTAGTGAGGGACATCCCTTGTATAGTAAGTGCCGGACAGGCAAGGTATTTCTTTTGTTGCTGTATTATATTTCTTTTGGCTTTGCAACCTTTCTAATAAACCTGACCCTGTGTCAGATTGCACGAACTTACTGCTGTTTGCCTGGTTTGAATGAAGACGGGCACTTGTCCCTTGACCTCAGCGAGGGGCGATCCCTGACCTCTCTCACAATAAAATATATATATATATATATATATATATATATATATATATATATATATATATATACACATACATACATACATATATACACATACATACATACATATATACACATACATACATACATACATACATAAACACAACATGAAATTAGCCACTGCAATTTAAACCTGGAATTTAAGATCTACGCATGCAAGGTGAGTTCCTAATACGTATACGTCTTATTTTAATCTATGAACACCATTACACAGGTACATTACCAGTTAGAAAACATGACATAGTGGAACACTGCTGAAGCAAAGCTGAATGATGAGAGTTGGAATTGGATATTATCTACCTTTTGTCTTTTGTTAGAGTGGCTAGATGGTACTTACAAGCTTTTCAGGATTTCACAATTGCAAAGAATGGGCATTCATGTTCACTGATCTTAGAGATTCTATTCATTTGTGTGACGTACAGGTATAGTACAATACTGGGGGATATTAACACCATTAGGAACATCATATTTTTTTTATGTCCACATTACATGGAATAAAGTCCTTACCCAAGAAATTTAAGACAGTCTTGCTGTTCTTTGCCATGTTCATCTCTAGAATAAAGTCTGCGTGTGTGTCAAAACCCAGTAGACTGCTTTTCTCTTCTCTCAATTTTACCAATTCCTGCAGGATCTTGCAGTTTTCCTGCAGCAGACAGAAGACCATAGGTACAAATGTTAAGACACGTGTTTTAGCTGTCACTTGTGAAAATTCGAATCGTTGTCACAGCATTACAGTACTTTTAACAAAATATTTCACATTACAGCAATGGAGTGCATCACACCCAGGGCCGGCCGAAGACTTAACGCCGCCTGGGGCGAAGTTTAAAACGACGCCCACACCCCCCCCGCCGACGCCGGCGAAGTTTAAAACGCCGCCCCCCCCCCCGCCGACGCCAGGGGGGGGCATTTTAAACTTCGCCGACGCCATAAATACCCCCCCCCGGTACTTACCTTTAAACAGTCCTGCGGCGAGTCTCCCTGCTCTGCCACGGTGCCGGCTTGTAATGCTGAGCGCCGGAAATTGACGTCACTTCCGGCGCTCTGCATTACAAGCCGGCACCGGGACCGAACAGGGAGACTCGCCGCTGAGGAGAGAGAGAGAGAGAGAGGCGCCGAGCGGGTAAGCGAAAACCACTCGGTGCCCCTCTCTCTCTCTCTCCTCCGCTTCAAAAAAAAAAAAAAGCGCCTGGGGTGGCAAAGTGCCGCCCCTTCTAAAGTGCCGCCTGGGGCAATTGCCCCAGTCTGCCCCATTATAGGGCCGGCCCTGATCACACCCATGTTTTAACGGCTCTTTTGAATTCTTTACTAGTTACTGTCAAGTTACCGATGTTTAAATGGCCAGTACATCGTTGCCAAGCCATATTAAAAATGATAAGCAGGACATTAACGTATGTAACACATCCAATTAGCAGAAAGAGGAAGCGGTGTGGTTTTTCTTTTTGGATTGCTCCTTCAGTGGCTTTCAAATAACAATATACATATACATAAGTTATATATACAGTTATTTTGTGGGTTTAGGCAGCCTCAGTTGCCTCTCTCACTTCATGTTATCAGACAGACTCCATGATGTTGAGATCAGGGCTCTGTAGGGGCCATACCATCACTTCCAAGACTCCTTAATCTTTAAACTGAAGGCACTTCTTAATGACTTTGGGTGTAGATTGGGAGTCATTGTCATGCTGCAGAATACATTTGGGGGCACTTAGAGGCGGCCATGATGGATATTTTTCTGTCTGTAATTCTCAGTAAATTATTCTGAGCAAATCTCCAATTGCAGAAATGCAGCCTCAAACCTTCATTGATGACCACTGCAACCACTCATTCTTGTACCGCTCTCCAGCCCTTTGGCAAACAAACTGCCTTACAGCCAAGTATTTCAAACTTTGACTCATCAGTCCAGAGCAAATGCTGCCATTTGTCTGACCCCCAGTTCCTGTGTTTTCATGAATGGTTGAGTTGCTTGGTCTTGTTTCCATGTCATAGGTATAGCTTTTTAGCCACAGGTCTTCCATGAAGTCCACGGTTAATGCGTGTCCCAGGGTCCCGCTGTTTTCTGTCAATGTTGAGCTGCCGGACATCTTCAGACAGTGAAGGGAGGTAAGCATGAAGTGTCTATCATCTGCTGCACTAAGTTTTCAGTCTTGCCATGGTGTATAACTTGACATTAAGTGGTCTTCAGGAACATCATTTTGTTAGTGAATTTAGCTGTTCCTCACCCGGTTTTATTCCTTCTACACAGTTGCTTCGGTTTCAGTTAATGATTGGGTTTTCACCTACATATTAAATTGATGCTCATTATGCCTAACTATGCCTACAAAATCCCTGACTTTGCGCAAGTGTATCTACAAGAATTGATGCCGTTTAAGGCAAAAGGGTAGTCACACCAAATATCGATTAGATTTAGATTTTTCTTCCGTTCCCTTCTGTTGAAAGCATTCTTATATAAAAATAAAAAATGTAAACCAACCTCTTTACAACGAGAGTTGAAAGCAGCCTCCACCTTTCTCCTGGTTTCTGCATTAAAACACTTTTTCATTACAGGAAAGTAATGAGGATACTTTAAGGTCACCTTTAATTTCCCATCCTCTGCTTTTTCTAAGCAGTTGAGAAAATCCTCAGGGAGCCCGCCTGCAAAGAAAAAAAAGGGAGAAAGCTATGAATAGACTCCTGGAGGACTTAAAAAGATACATAATTAGTACAATAGGAAAAGGAGGAAAAGACAGAGGGGTTTATTAATTGAAGGAGTTGGCAACAATGGCAGTTTGAACGCTCTTACTTAACCGCGCATTATTAGAGACAAACCACACTGAATCTCTGCTGCATAGTTGAGGGCAAATCCCTTGGAAAAATGTTTTAGTATAAAATACAGTGCTGTAGGTTGGAATCGACAAAAACATGGTTTTGGCTCACAATGTTTTTACATATATTAATACACACGCACATGAATGAAAGAAAGAGCACGCCGGGGATTTATTGTTTTATTCTCCCAAAATGGCATCACAGAAGAACACCTTTAAGCGAGAGGACCGTGAAGGCACAAAAACTGGTGATAACCATAATTTGGAACTGTGCACCATATTATTCATTGACCAGATAACAGTTTATTCGATTTAAAGCTGTTAAAAATAATAGTTTTCCTTTTTAAATGGCGTGTTTTGGTTTTTATTTTTAACTTAATGACCTGAACGGCACCCTTTCTCACTGGCGGGACCGGAGGGGCTCCATCAGCTATAAAGTGCAACTGATGGCCTGGAATTATCAATTCTGTATTATATCATTTTTGTTACTTTTTAACCATTTCCTTGTTTGGTCCTCACAAGTATTTACCCCTTAAATGCCACAATTTCAAAATCTGAAAGGATGGTAAAAGTGAGACCACCACAATCATTTTGAAAACCTATTTTTAATCCGATACTAGGAACCAAAAAAAAAAGTAAGACACAAAAACTTGATGGGCGTACCGCTTTAAACCCATGTGATTTCTGCACCATGCAGGCATAGCTCATCCCTTTGTGTAGGATACATATGACTCTTCATAGTTAATAGTTATGAAATGCCACTTTACCATACATTCTATAGTGCCATTCCCAGTGAGCTTCTCCTGCAAAGCCTGAGGGAGCCCTGTATCGTTTTAGTTAATGCTGAGATTTCTTTGAAAGTGCTCTTACTAGTTTAACTGTGCATTATACAGGGCCAGCACAAAACACATCAGATTAAACCCCAGATAATATTATAATGAAAGATTGAGTGTGGAAAGATTGATTGTGAACAGATTTCAGATCACTTTAACCCCTTCGAGACAAAGGCTGATTTTACTTTTTGTACCCTTTGTGACAATGGCCTTTTTAACATTTCTGCGCTGCTTGTGTTTAGGTGTAATTTTCTTCTTTCCCGTTTACTGAACCCACACACATTAGATATTGTTTTTTTCAGGACAAGAAGGGCTTTCTTTAGATGACATTGTTTTGATTGTATCATATTATTTACTATTAAAAAAATTATAAAATATGGTGAAAAATTTAGAAAAAAATGACTGTTTCTAACTTTTAGTTGAAAAATCTTTTACTCATCTATAAAAGGTAATGAAAAAACCCGCTAAATAGATTCTACTATTTGTCCTGAGTTTAGAAATACCCAATGTTTTTATGTTTTTTTGCTTTTTTCTACCCATTATGGGGCAATAAGTACAGGTAGCGTTTTGCTATTTCAAAGCCATTTTTTCCAAATCTGGTAATTCTTCCCCCCATGTGCCATTTCGGGTATCTTTGAACCCGGCCAATGCAATTTACCCCATCAAGTCATATATTTTTGAAAACTAGACAGCCCAGGGTATTCCAAATGCTAGTATTTTAACTCTTTCCATGCACCATATCTACCACCAGTCTTTGTCAAACTTTATGGTAGTCATTTTTTTGCATTTGTTTTGTCATACACATTTTACTTCAGGTATGAATTAAAATGTTCTCGTTTATGTCACTATCACAAAACACCCCAATATGTGTTCAGCAACATCTCCTGAGCGCAGCGATACCCCACATGAATGATTTTGCCTGGCTGTTTGGGGGCAAAAGGGCCACATTTGGGGCATGCGCACTTTTCAATGTTGAACTTTGGCATTTGGGGATCCACTGCCCATGCCCTATTTGGTACATCTTTGAGCCGGGCCATTTCAGTGTGCCCAATAAACCCATATATTTTTGAAAACTAGACACCCCAGGGTATTTCAAATGCTAGTATTTTAACTCTTTCCATGCACCATATCTACCACCAGTCTTTGTCAAACTTTGTGGTAGTCATTTGTTTGCATTTGGTTTTCCACACACATTTTAATTCAGGTATGAATTAAAATGTTCTCGTATATGTCACTATCACAAAACACCCCAATATGTGTTCAGCAACATCTCCTGAGTACAGCGATACCTCACATGAATGATTTTGCCTGGCTGTTTTGGGGCAAAAGGGCCACATTTGGGGCATGCGCTTTTTTCAATGTTGAACTTTGGCATTTGGGATCCACTGCCCATGCCCTATTTGGTACATCTTTGAGCCGGGCCATTTCAGTGTGCCCAACAAAACCATATATTTTTCAAAACTAGACACCACAGGGTATTTTAAATGCTGGTATTTAACTCTTTGCATGCACACATTTTACCACCAGCATTTTTTCAAAGTTTGCAGTAATATTTTTGTGTGTGTATTTTTCCCACACACACCTACTTTATGTATGAATTTACAGCTCCTGGTATATGCCGCTGTCACACGACACCCCATAATGTGTTCAGCAACATCTCCTGAGTGCAGTGATACCCCACATGCATGGGTGTGTCATTTTTTGGGGGAACTAAAAGGCCACATTTGGTACGTGTGCATTTTTCTAATTGGAAATTAGATGTGTGGCCATCCTTCCCCCCGTGTTAATTGGGACGTTGTTGAACCTGGCCCATTCAATTTACCCCATCAAATCATACATTTTTTAAAAGTAGACACCCCACGGGCATTTAATATGCCAGTATTTTAACTCTTTCCATGCGAGAATTGTTTTAAGCTAATATGCTAATTTTAGGACTTGCTCACAAAAATATATTTTTAATATATATATTTTTTTTTTATTATTATTTTTTTTTAAAAAAAAAGTAACATTTTTTTCCAACTTGGAGGTTCCCCTGATAGTGACATCAGTGGGAAATGATTTTTACATTTTACTGTTTTTTTACTATTTTTTTCTAATTATTATTAATTTTATTTTATTTTTTAATTTATTTTTACTAATCACACTGTGATTAGAAAGCTGGGCTCCATTGACTTGCATGGTGAATGCAGTACCTGTATTCAACCTGCAAGTGGAGCCAAAGTTCTCTAGATGGTCTGGACCATCTAGCAAACTTTTAAAATTTGTGGTTCCTGTTACAGGACGGCGGCCATCTTCCTTGATGGCGAAGATTGCCGGCAGCTGCGGCTGTGACCGCTCTCCGGAGCGGTCACAGCCCATCAAAAGGTTAGTGTTTGGTGTCGCTGGATGCCTCCTGATCGAGGCATTCCAGCGACACCATTTAAGTTTAGGAGGCGATCGTCGATCGCCTCCTAAACGCTTTTAAAACGGGCGTCCGCCGCCATACAAAGTATGGCGGATGTTGACGCCCCGTGGAGGGGCCAGAGATGGCCCCTTCGTGCCGATCGCGGCGTTGCTGAATGCCTCGAGGTCGAGGCATTCAGCAACGCTTTTTGGGTGCAGAAAGCGATAGTAGATCGCTTTCTGCACCCGTTTAAAGACGTGCCGGTCCTGGCACGTCAATTGTCGTAAAGCACATGCTTTTCCGTGCCGTGCCAGGACCGGCAATTGTCATTAAGGGGTTAAGGACTGTGGCTGAGAAAACATCTTACAACTTACCCAGCTCTTCCTTGGAGAAAGTAAGAAACGTGACATCTTCGTTTAAGTTCTTACTGAAGTCGATGGACAGGTTACTTATCTGCTTCTTGATGTCCTTTATTTTCTAAGAGAGAGGGGGGAAAACATTTAATTTTACACTAGTTTGAGATGGATTTTAACCAAGCAATGATTAATTATAGCATATATTAGAGCAGTAGTTAGCAGGAAGCAAAAAAGTCCTCTCTCAATGTGTAGCCCCAGAAACCTTTGTGAATTATTACAAGCTCAGCATCAGAACAAACTAGTACATGTTAGCTTTTCTCAGTATATAACTGGCAGACGTAGTTTTGGAATTCATTCTGTTCTACCCAGGACATCCCCAGAACCTGCAAAGTGTGGACGTGTCAGAAGAAAGGAGGCACCCTTCCCTTAGAAGAGTAAATGTGGTTGATGGTTGCCACCAGCCAACATGCAACAGTCCTTTCCAATGACTTCCAGAATAGTCAGCATACAAACATAACACCCTAACTAAACAATGAAAACAGTATTCCTCCATCTTTTTTGGAAAGGGATAAAAAAAATAAAAAATAAAAAATAAAAAAAAACCGTATGTAACCACATTCTCTTTGTTGACATGGAAGACTGAAACAAGCTTGGGCAGGAAAACAAAAGGTATGGTAAGTAGTAACATCTTAACCTCATAGAAGACTAGAAGGTGAGTTTTTTGGAACAATACTGGCACTTCTAATAAAAAAAAATGCATGTGAGCAATTCCACATGACAGAATACTTAAAGTGCAACAGTTAATCTGTCAGCACATGAAAAAGGGAGCATTAAGTTGTACATAGGTACCAGATCTCAGAAGAGAGACTGGAGACATAACACACCTTGGAAGAACTGATAAATCAGACAACAATATCTTATATTGAAGGCAACATCCTAAGGGTAGAAACCTACTAAAGAGGCATTCTGTTTTGGCTATAGGGAATTGAACCTTGTTGGATGCCAGAGAAGTAGGAGCAAAGTGGCCATTAACTTTGTAAAAATCCTGGACGCCGTGTCCAGTTCAACCAGTAAAGCCTGGAACTGGCAGTCAAGGTTGCCCATTGCAAACCTAATAAAGTGCTCCTGATGGGGATGTGCAGCTACATCTACTTCAGATTTTGCATGGAGTAAAGCATAGTCTGCAGTGATTCCTTCCTGAAACTCAGGATAGATACCGATGGATTCAGGGTCTTCAAGTCCAGAACTTTGCAGAACCCACCAATTTTCTTGGAAAGCAAAAACAAATTACAATATAAAGCTTCAAAATGCCGGTAGTGATATGACAACAGCTGTAGATTCTAAATAAAGCTACAGAGAGTTTGGGCTAGGCTGGAATGCAAGGCAGAACAGACAGGAGAAATGAGCCCATTTGGTCACTTGGAAACAGATGTCTGTGTAATCGAAGCTTTCTACGTTGTTCTCCTTGTTCAGGAATGTTAGCAGGAATGGCCTGCAAAGTGAGGTCAGGCTGTTTAAAGTATTAAGCTCTTGGAGCCTTTACAGGTCTTCCATATCCTACAAGCCTCAAGGACCACTGCAAGACACTGCACAGGCACCAAAAAAAAAAAAGGTTAAAAGACACTGTGCACAAGAGTGTCAGTCGTGTCAGATGGCACAAGGGCCACACCAGAGAGAGATCCTAGCAGTAATGCAGTAACCCATATGATCACTGGTAGCCATTCAAAATGGCTTCCGGTACAGAAAAGATGGGAGCTGCTAAGACTAGAAGTGTGAAATACATGGAGGGAAGCAAAGAAGAGCAGGCTTACAATGTAGGAGGTTGCCAGTAAGGATACAGTAAAGGCAAATACCCTTGTGTCAGTGGGATCCAGCGTCTGATCTAGTACTTGTGGCTTATTCTCAGCCAATTGAAGAGCTGGAAAATTTTGGAATACAATCCCATCACCATAATTCAAATGCCTTAATGACCTATTCACTCATGCTGATGCAGACACGCTGAACACTCTCAGCCACACAGCCTATTAAGACCCACAGCATGCACGCAAAGAAAGTTCTCCCACTGATTTTCGGTCACTGTTCGGGTGCTTCAAGCTTTGTTACCTGCCTAAAAAGATTAGGCAACAACTTTAATATGCATTTGCTAGAGAATGCCTAGGACACTGGAGTATCCCTTTAAGTGAATGGGGTGAGCAATGCATTTCTATTCCATGCACTAAAAGCTCTATGATTTCCCGATTAGGCAGATGGAAAGATAGATTCAAGCCATATAAGCTTGCAATATTATGTTTGTAAACAACTTTATTTACAAATCCTACAGCTGTCGTATTGCCTTACTCTGCATCCATTTTATAAAGTTGGGAAAGCAGCGACTCGTTTACCTGGAAGTCACTGGCTCCATTCCCTCTCTGATGATGCTGCTGTCTTACGGGTCACAGGTCAGCTATTGATTTCTGCGGCTACAAACCACAGTGAAATTTCTAAGTTTGCTGGTAGGCCAGTCCAGAACTGAACCAGCAATGACCTCTATCGAGGTAAACTACAATGTAAAGGCTTTACTGTGGAGGTTACAGGGGCTTTTCAGCCATCATATGCACATTCACGGTAGCTACTGGTCCTTTTCATTTTCGTGCAATTCCTTTTGCAATGCATGGGTGGTGGATTTTGTAGAATTTCCCCAAAAGGTATTTGTCCCTTTCTCCACCCCCCAGCTAAATGGCCTGCAGGTGATGCTTTTGGCCAAATACAACTCTCTGCACCTCCAGCACTGGCTTTTCGTAGACCCCAGTGAGCATATATAACACCCTTCCATTGTTTTCAATAGGAGTACTATCCTGCTGCAGCAGTCAGTTAGTGGCAAAAAGTTTCAGATCGTGGAGGAAGAATGCAGCTTTTGAAGCATGGCTGTAATTTCTGTCAGGTGTCATTCATTTTCACGCAAGGCGTTTTATAGTAAGCACAGAGTTCTTTAGCATGCATTCTTCTAAATTGTGTCAGGAACATTAGACTACCTTTTTAGCTCTCTTGTAAGAATGGTCACTAGATGGGGCTACTAGAGCACAATCTAAGTGAGCACGATGTAAAAATAAAAAAATACAAAATATTTATCAAGTGGAATTATATTCTCAGAGAAGGGAGGAGCAACAGTAGTATTTCTTACCTGCTGCATCTCTTGGGAGAGGTTCAAGCCGTTTCGCTGGCCTAGTTTGATAAGTCGTTCTAAAAATCTTTTAGCCTCAGGTTTCAAGGAGTCAGGAGGTAAAATCGACTGAAACCAAGAGAGAAGTATTTTCAACCAATTATGACAATCACTATGTATGCAAATATATTTATTCACACTCAATTGAAAAATGCAACATTTTAGCTCCATGTATTGCCTCTTGCATCCACAAAGTCACCAGATACAAAATATTATAAAACCACAAATTAGATGTTTACAACAAAACCAGGGACCACATTTTGATTCTCTTAGCCTTTCTTTGTAAAACAACGCTTGCGGTGTTGAAAACAAGCACTGTCGATCAAGGTGGAAAACATTAGAAAAGCAGAACAATATTGGCGTTGCCCTGCCACTCACCTGTAGGTGCTCAATTCTTCGATACACATCTTCCCTCATGCTCCTTTCTACATCGAACTCGGACAGCCTCTTATCAGCCTCAGTGCTGGCTGTACGGATATCCTTACAGGGGGAAACATGCTGAAGAAAATCAAGCATGCTCCTCTGGACTGGAATTTAAAAAAAAACAAACAAAAAAAAAACAGAGAAATATACTGTAGGTAACATGAGGACACAGCAGCAATTCTACTTATCACAAGATATACAGAATAAAAGCCATTCCCCTATGGATTCAACATTAATCCCTCCAACTATAACACAATGACAGAATTTCCCAGAGCCACAATACCGTTCAGTAAGCGGTCAGCTGTCTGTACAAATGCTGAGTTCACGGTTCTCTCTGTATACCTTCTATGCTTATTAAAAAGCTTTTAGCGGCTTGGAGGAATAGAATTAAATAAAAACATTTTTTTAAAAAAGACACAGGAACTTTCCACCGGACTCCTTTACTCTACCAGACTTTTCCTATTAAATATTTAAAATGTCGCATTTCATGTATATTTTTTTCATCTGTGGGGTACATAGTATTTCTATGTGAAAAATAGATATCTTTTGGTCACCTGTGTACATTACTTCTACATCAGCCAAAGCCTTCAAAGTGTTTTCGTAAGTAACACTGCTCATCTCTAGTGATCCCACATCATCATAGACGCACTTGGTTTGCGCAATGAGCTCAGTGGTCATTGTTTGGACCTGCTCTGGAGTTAGGTCCCACCGAAGGTGGTTTTCCTCATTCTTGCCCTGGGACTCCATCATGTGTCCTGCGGAATATGAAGGTTAATCTATCAGCATCTATTTTAAAAGAGCTATTATTGCGGTCCGACGCTCACATATGAAATGGAAAAATTAAACAGCCACTGCGCAATACCTTTCCCTTAGGACAATACTACTTTGGTCCCCATTGACAGCAATAACCTCTTGTTCGCTTCTCACCGATACAGCAACTAAACAGTTAATCCAAGATAGTCTGGAAAACATCCTATTTGCTATACTTTAATAAAATCTACTACAACTGGCAGCTTAAAATGTTATAAAGGAGACAATAGTGCATATTTTAGGTACAATAGTTATGAATACAGAAAGCTTTCTAGACAATACTTTAATGAAAAAAGGGGTAATTTAATTTTATTTCACTAATCAACTCTGCTTGGATATTCTAGACAGGCTCATCTACGTCGCACGCTCTATTATTAGCATTCATTTAAACCACCTCCACGTAAACATGTCATTTTGCCTTTCTCTCCGGTACCTGTTGGCGCCATGTGATGACGTGAGTCTTCCTGGTCTAGTACTGTCTCTCTTTCTGGCTACCGGCGCCGGGTAATTGAGCCTCGCGGTGCACTATGGGAAAGGGGAGGAGAAATTGGGAGGTTATGGGTGGGGCCGTATTGATTGTGGGTGGGGGTTTGGTATGCAGAACTTTAAAAGTATAAGTGCAGATAGATGGAGTGGTAACTGATATCCAGTAACCCGCAGTGTTTCACATACAAAACTAAGGAATATTCTATTAGTCTTTGTATATGACGATCGTTAGTATACCGGCTAGTAGCCGTGCTTCATCCCCGCCTTAGCTGGGCATAATGTGTATGAATGCTGTCACATGAGTATCGCGAGCGATACCAGAGATCCCATAGTCCACCAATCCTAGCCCTCCTGGTATACACATCACTTCCGCCATTAGTGCTGACAGCCGATTCCGCTTCCGGCTGCTGGAATTGTGTTGTCGCATGTGCGCAGTGCAGTGCAAGGTGAGTTTGAGTGTGTGTGCTTGTGTAGTGGGGCGTAAGTGTGTTCTTTACGCTGTATAGGATACAATTTCTAGCGGCACGTATGTAGCTGTATATGCGAGGTGGTGTGGGTTCCATTGCGCGTAGCGATGTGATTTTAGTTTAAAGGCTGTCATTAGGGTTTCACTAAGAGACCTGATAACGTATGGATGGGTGAGAGGGCAAACCGAAAGCCCATCAGAGGCTTCCGGCTGCCCGTTTTGCTGTGCTTATCCATACTTTGCTGTATTATAATCCAAAAATACCTCTATACTGGATGACCTTTATCGCACTTAATTGACACACACACACACACACACACACACACACACACACACACACACACACACACACCTACCTTTGTACTACTACTTCTATCACTACTATTATTATATCTACAGTGAAATTGCTGTATTATTCTAACAATTGCTTAATATAGGTTATGGTGTAGACAAACAACTATGTATGGAGAAGAGATATATGAATTTGTATTCTCCATTAGACTTGTGTTTGATATTATCATAGACATCCCAGCAAAAGTTATGTAAAGCCAAAGGAGAAGTCGAGAACTTTCATCGTACAGCTATTAGAAATTAAGCTAAAATTAAAAAAAAAAAAGTCAAGCCACCTAAAAGAAACCCCATACATATAAGAACTTGTGCACACATTTTTTTGTTCCTCTTCCTGTAGCTAGAAATACAAGTGTGATCTTTTTGAACCTCAGTTGTATTTTTTTTGTCATAATCAAGTGTGTGTAAACAATAAAACAAATGTTTCTGTATTATTAAAGATTACCTTGAACAAGTTCTATACAGATATGAGCCCCTAATCTAAAAAAAATAAATTAATTCTGCTAGTATAATCTTAGCAGGATCTGGAGCACAGGTATGTGATTTAAGATAGACTGTACATGTTTTGCTCTAAGTTTGGCTATACTTGGATTCTTCTCCATCTTCCTTTCATGTTAAGCTAAACTGCTCAAATGCCGGGCTTATAAAGCAAAGGGTTAGGAGGGGGCATTCATAATATATTACTTATCTGTTCGCATTGCATCATTTCTTTAGCTTTTTTTTGTTTGTTTTTAACAGATTTGCATACACTGCTGTTTTGAATTGAAGGACTCGCACACACAATGGAAGACAAGAAGTGTTTGGCATTTTCCATCATCCAGTATTTACATGACCAGTTACAGAATGGAGGGCTTTCCTCAGATGCGCAAGAGAGCTTAGAAGGTTGGGGTTTTGCTCTTTGGTTTATGGCACATCATTTTCTGGGGCTCTGTTCTGTATTCTCCAAAAATGTATTAATTATTCATCAGTTTAATGGTTTCTTTTAAATTGCCTTAGACAGTTAAACCAATTCACCAGAATGTCCTTAGCTGTAACTCGTGTGGGACTGACGGCTTATCTGTCAAGTTTAAGGGTTATCTGTCAAGTTTAAGTTAGTTTGTATTAAAATTGCTATCATGTTCCTTAGACATTCAACTCAAAACCAAGGTCTTATAAATATGGGTACATCATAGAACATGTGTTCTATGTGTACAGTGAGGTGTAGATGGCAGATATTCCTGTAGTAAATTTGTACGTTGTGACCATAGGATAAATCAGTGGCTTCTGGATGTTTCAAAGGCCTACAGAGGTAATTCCTGTGCTGAAATTCATCCACAGACTTGCCTCCACCATTTCAACCAAATTGTCGCCAACGTTGTTCTGTCTTGTGTACTAGACTGCTACTTGGGTCTCAACTGACCCTTTATACTTGCAATCCATGCTCCTGGGTGCCTCAAAAGAACCATGAGGCATTAAAATGCACACTCAAGTTCATTAGCACTCCCATTGAAGTCATACATGTGATTGGCTGCTGCTTCTCTCATTAGTTTTGATGGAAACTCGGCTTGGATTGGCTAGAGTACCAAGGATGGACAAGAAGCATACAGAGGTATGCTCTCTGCTTTCAGTAGAGGCATCTGGGGAGGAGTCTCATTGCACTGATTTGCATGTAATAAAGCATACTGGAGGCCATACAAAATAGTCCAATATACATTTAAAAAGGAAGTCCCACAGACAAAATATTTTCCCTTAGAAAAACTAGTTTATCAAATTGTGTTCATATAAACTGCAGACCTAGAGGTTACAATTTGTTGTCAGGTGACTTTCCATGTACGAGCTCCACTTTTTGTGCTAGAACTAGAAAAATGAAGTAAAACAGCACAATATTTTGATACTATTAATAAAAAATGTCAGTAGTTTCCATTTAACATGAGCTTGAGTGCTCCTTTTAAATTCACGTTTCTCATCTCTGTATACTTTGATTATAAAAAGTACACACACATGCCCCACACACAGAAAAACTTGTTTGCCTTTTGGATGTAGTCCATTAGGTTGTGAAACATCCTGGAGACAATATCCTGTTATTTATTTGGTTTGCTGAACTATCTTGAGTACTTCAATGAGAAAATGGCACGTGATGTATTCATTTTACTATACAAAGACGCTGTTGGGAGAATGCGCTCTTTTTCATAGCAAGATACTTAAATAAAAGAAGCATTTCCAGAAAAAAATGGAGGTACCATTCTGAATGTTTGATGATATTCCATCTCTTCCCTTTTTTGCCTCATGGAGAAGTTGATTGTGTACTCTGATTTCCACAGTTGCAATCCAGTGCTTGGAGACTGCGTTTGAAGTTTCTATTGAGGACCAGAGTTTGGCTGTGTCTGAGACGCTCCCGGAATTATTTGCAGCAGCTACTAAACGGGTATAGTGATATTGACCTTGTATCTCCTTTCAAATGTCTGCTAGGTTTGAGCCAGATGAATGCTGATCACTGCTGGAGGGCCACCTGTTGGTTACCGATATTAGTTAGTCTTGTATCCCTCACCATAGTTTTTAAATACACGGTGTTAAACTAAACCAAAGCTTTTGCTAGATGTGCAGTACTTTTTAAATGTTTGTTTTCCTTTTTGGAAATTAACCCCTTCAATCCCAGGGGTTTTTGGTACCTCAAAGCCCAGAGCAATTTTGCCATTTTTGGGGTATGTCGGTTTAGCGATTATTCTCTGTTCCTGTGAATAGTGTACCCATATAAACTATATATCGTTTTTTCAAGGAGAGATAGAGCTTTCGTTTGATACCATAGTTGGATGATTAGCTGGAAATTTAGAATGAGAAATTTAGTAAAAACTAGCGAAGATTAGAAAATTAAACTAATTTTTTTTTACATTTTCCCTCTGAATCCTCACAAAATTAGGTAAAGTGATGGAAAATCCCCTCCAAGTTTATTAATTCAGGTGTCCTGATTTCAGAAATACCTAATTTATATAGATTTTCCAGACTTTCCCAGCACCAGGGAGCGTTCTATTAGGTGTACAATTTTGTATAATATTTATGCCTATGGCTTAACGGGTTTGGGGGTTGTGAACGGGGGCAGGAGGGTTATACTGGCTAGATGTTATGCTAGGGCAATGGGAAGTAAGGTTTTTTAATAATTTTTTTATTATCTTTTTTTATATATATTTTTTAATTTTTTTTTTATTTTAATTTTTTTACATTTTTTTTTATTTTTTATATATTATTTTTACACAGTAATGGTTAGAGGTCCTCCTAGGGACCTCCTGAACATGCCAGTGATGTCACAATGACATCACAGCCCACATTATAATTTTTTTTGTATTATTTATATTAATATTTTAATGATTTTTTTAATATTATTTTTTAAATGACTAACTTTTTTTTTTTTTTTTCAGCTTTTCACTTACAGGACGGGAGGGGGAGTGAGAGAGATGGTTTCTCACTCCCCTCCCCGCGATCCCCCTGCACCGATCACACTGTGATCTCTATGCAGGTCCTCACAGACCTGCATAGAGATCGCAGCGTCTCTGTGCCTCATCGGAGGGCAGGATATCCCCGCAGGGGATATCCTGTCCTCCGATGACCTTCCGGGTTACGTCAGCAGTGACATAACCCGGAAGGGAATGCCCGATCGCGCGATCGGGCACTTTCAACCGTAACAGCTTACCGGCTTTCATGCCGGAAGCTGTTACGGGAGATCGGGCAGCAGAAAGCCGGCAATGCCGGCTTCTGCTGCCAGGGGGGAGTCCAGGCTGTCAAACGACAGCCTGGTCTCCCGTGCAGCGGCAGGGATGTGTCCCTGATGCTGCACGAAAGGCTGGACGTACCGGGACGTCCATAGGGGTTTCTTTGTGGGCATTTTTTGGACGTCCCGGTACGTCTATAGGGGAACTAAGGGGTTAATGGGTGGATTCTGCTGAGTCTCCCCATATGTATTTGCCCCTTCCCCTGCCCATCAGCTAAATACCATGCAGGAGGCGTCTTTGGATGAACGCCTCTCCCTGCACATACTACACTCTCCTCTGCCTCTGGTCAGCACCAGTGCTGTATGCATTTGTGGAAAGTACTGCTGTCGATATCAATGGAAGCAGTCAATCGGTGACAATAACAGTTGGACCATAGAGGACAGCTTTTCATTTTTTATTTTTTCTGTTTTAGAAGAATGCATACTAAAGTGCTTACAGAATATGCCTTCAGCTATAGTTGGGGCATCTTACCATTTATCTAAATATGTTTTGTTGAAGAGGCGGTTTGTTTCCTTTGTTTATTCTATAGTGAGGACATGATAGGTGCCACTAAGACACCTCTGTGGAGCTAAGGTTTTACAAAAATCATATTGCTATCAATGTCTACATAGTAAAAAATATATATATATATATATATATATATATATAACAAAAAAAGGCTGACATGGATTAGAGCCCTGCGTGGGCGATTGTTTTCCACATCCCGCTGAATTTGTGACTGCTCCCGCAACATGTGTGTTCCACTCCCGCAGCATATGTGTCCAATCCCGCCCGCTCCCGCAAACATTCTTTCCCTCATTCACAGATACTCCTTCTTTCCCTCATTCACAGATACTCATTCTTTCCCTCATTCACAGATACTCATTCATCCCTCAATCATGCATACTCATTCATACAAACTCCCCCTACCTGAACGGCAGGTTTCCCGTGCACTTCTGCAAGGCTGCCTTCGCGTTGCTGGCACACAGCGTCTCTTCTCTTGTCCCGCCCAGGGGAAGCAGGAACGGAGCAGAGTCATGTGACGTGACATAAATTCATGTGACTCCGCTGGGTTCCTGGATGGAACAAGAGAAGAGACTGTTAGGAGCAATGCAAAGGCAGCCTTGCAGGATTACTGGGACCCACAGGCAATGTTCCATCTAATTTTTCTTAGTTGGTGTGCGCAGAAAATTTCAGTTGTGCAAAAAGTTTCACAGAGCAAAAAAATTTTTGCACAATATCCGCGCCACATAAATTTTCACAAAAAATATAATTTTTTTCTTATTTTGGGAAAAACTGTTGTGCGCACAATTTTTGGACATGTGCGCTCTCTAAAAAAGCTATGTGCGCGTGCGCACAAGCGCACAGCTTAGAGGGAACACTGCCCACAGGTACATGGAACACCCGAAAAAATGCCCGCATCCGCGATCCAGTCCTCTAACCTGCATCTCTGCATGTAACTATATTGTTTGATTCACAGATGGTATTAGTATGTTTATAGCAATGAAATTGATTTTTTAATGCATATCTCTTCCCACCCTTAAATTCAAGCATCTTTCGATTTACTCTTAGGAGGTAGTATCATCGTGTCTATTCACAAAACTTTGAGTTGCAACGTACTGGTTAAGCATGGTCAATCATGCCTTTTATGCAGGAGAGACATTATCCGTTCAATACGTAGTGAGATTGAGGTTTGTTGAATGTAATTGTAAAGACTGCCACTGTTCAATACACTATGTTTTACAGTTCGGTAAACGTGTTGTGTTTAAACATTTAAAAATGATATATAATGCAGGGCTTGACAAATTTGTTGTGAATCTAGGAGCCAGCTAAAAAAGTTAGGAGCCAGGATTTTTTTTTTAAACTAACAGTTGGTCAGGAGTGATCTGATCATTATCAACCCGCTTACTAAAATCACAGCATTTGACCTGGAAGCACCCTGGACTTTCAGGTCAGTACTGGTTTTTGTTGGTTTTTTTTATTATTATTTATTTATTTATTTTTTTAACACTTTCAATGCTGATGTTCCATTGGAGCACAGCATTGACTGATATTTAGTCCCCACAAGCTTGTGGGGACAAATGTTAACCTCTGCAATGCCACGAATGTATTATACTTAATTGTGGAATTGAAGGGGTTAACGCTGCACTGTCGCTCTCAGGGAGCAATCAGGCAGCAGAGGGGTGTTGGGGCTGGTCTCTCCACACTTATGTGGAGACCTAAGAACCCTCTCCCCCTGTCCCTGAAGCTGCCTCTGGCAGCTGGGAAGCAATTGCTGGTCTATAGACCAGCCATTCCAGGGGGAGTCTCTGATGACTGCTGTAGGCTTCCATGCCTACAGGAATCATCAAAGGGCTTGTGGGGGCTCGTTTTTGCTGTTGCTGCTCTGCCTGGGCTTCCAGGCAGACCACCAGCAGCAGAGCCCCGTACAAAACGGGAATTAACCCCTAAAATGCCACGGCATTGAAGGGGTTAACGCTGCACTTTCGCTCTCATGGAGCGATCAGGCAGCAGGGGGATGTTGTGTCAGGTCCCCACACTTGTGTGGGGACCCAATCAACACTCAACCCCCTTTCTTGAAGCTGCCTGTGGCAGCTGAAAACGCGATTGCAGGTTTTCATGCAATCGCAGTTTCAGCCTACAGAATCACTCCGTGGGAGTTATCTTAGGCTCAGGGGCGGGCTCGGAGTGGCTGTGCTGTCTTCCCAGACTCCTGGGCAGACAGCAGCAGTGCCCCCCGCGATCACAGGCTGACAAACACCTAGGCGCCTGGGATTTGTCGAGCCCTGATATAATGTGTGTGGGTCTTGTTAAAACTACCTCGAATAGTGTTTAGCCACTGGCTTGATAGTGGTAGCATAGCTTGAACCAGATCACAGCACTGGTTTGCTGACCTGAGGACAAGCAAAAGTGATCTCGCTTGATGTGGATAGTCCTGACGCTGTTGACTAGATTTATGAAGGTGGTGGAAGGAGAGGGTGAACAACAGGATATGAAACTAATCATTATGCTAGATATTTGGCTGCAAAATTAATTTGCTAAATTTTTAAACCAGATAACAAAACTTTTACACTGATTTAAAAATGAAGACCAAATGGTTGTTTTAGTAAATTGCTTTAACAACGCTGAAATCTGTGTAGGTAATTTTTTATTGTTGGTTGTCTTGTAGGAGTCCTCTGAAGTAAATCCCGCTGGTTCTTCTGTGTCTGAGGAGGATATAGCAGAAGCTGAGAGGCTGAAGACAGAAGGTAACATCTGTGTGCAGACACTAAAATAGGGGTCACATTAAAGCTCACCGGTTCTTTATGTAAAACATAATGCACATTGGGTTATGTCTTTCTGCTCGAGACAGAGAACCGTTGACACTTTTTGTAAGTATCTGTCTCCTTTTTCAGGCAATGAACAGATGAAAGTAGAAAATTTTGAAAGTGCTATCTCCTACTACACAAGAGCTCTGGAACTTAACCCCAAAAATGCAGTTTACTTCTGCAACAGGTAAGTGAAGAATAATCTTGTTCTGTGAGTAGTTGTCGATTTTGAGATTTTAATAGCATTTATAAAGCAATGCATTACATATTTTGAACTTTATTCATTAGTATTCTATATTTTCCAGGGCTGCAGCTTACAGTAAGTTGGGAAACTATGCTGGGGCAGTGCGGGACTGTGAAGAAGCTATTGGAATTGACCCCAGTTACAGTAAAGCCTATGGCAGGATGGGGTATGTGAGACTTTTTTCTTCCATTAGTGTTACCCAGCAATACCCGTGCATTGTCTCTGAGGCTGTTGGTTTATTTTTCTTTATTCCATATTAGGCTTGCTCTTGCCAGTTTGAACAAACATGCAGAAGCTGTTGGCTTTTACAAAAGAGCCCTGGAACTAGATCCAGACAATGACTCGTACAAATCCAATCTTAAGATTGCTGAACAGAAGATGGAGGTTCCCAGCCCCGTGAGTGTTTCCTTCTAAGTGAAGACCTAGGTGGTGACTTCAGTGTATGTGACGTTAAACCTATATTCTTTTTTTTCTTATAGATGTCTGCTCCTGGAGGGTTTGATCTTGCTGGGTTGCTGAATAATCCCGGATTTATGAGCATGGTAATTATCTTGTTACTGGGATGATATATCAAGCGTGATTCTAGTGCAAAGTGATATTGTTGCAAGGAGCAGGAACGTTTGTTTGTGACTGAGAGTACTATTGCCAATTTGCACGTGTATCGCTAGCGATCTATTAGCATGCACTATATCCTACATTGCTTTTGTATTAAAATCCTTTTTTGTAATTGTTTCACTTTGTTTTGTTTAGGCTTCGAACCTCATGAACAATCCTCAGGTGCAACAGTTGTAAGTTTCATTCAACATTTCTTTTGATATTGTTTTTCTTTTTTTAATAAAACAAAACAAAACCCTACACTTTTTAAGTTGAAGTCAAAAAGAGATGCAGCCAATAACCAAAATAAAATAAAAATGCAATATCAATGTACTTAATAAGACAAATATATTTTTTTGAGCAATGCCTGATTAACTAAATTTGATACTTCTGTGTAATTTGTATTTATATATATATATTTTTTTCTTCTTAATAGAATGTCGGGAATGATCTCTGGCCCTCACAATCCCATGGCTGGGGCAGGGGCAGGGGCCGGGGCAGCTGCAACAGGGAACCCAAATCCTACTGACTTGGCTGGTCTTATACAAGCGTATGTATAACTTTGGGATCTTTACTATGCCAATCCACTTAGAGCAGTCTGCAAAATTTTAGGGCCAAATATCTAGCAAGTATTCAGAGCATAAAAAATACACATTTACCATGACCGGTACAACTCTGTTATGAGTTCACAACACACACACTCAATGGCCGAGGTATTTGCTGTGTTAGCAGTTTGCTGATGAGATCAGAAGAGTACTTTATGGATAATTTATCTGTCCCACATAGGTAAACTGTTTGGGCTTGGATGAATGGTTTTTCCAATTGTTTTTAATTGTTTATTTTTGTTTTTCCCCACTAAACACACCAATGCTGAATCAGTTATTGAATTTATATAAGAGTGCATGAAAGATGTGTTACTCTAAAATTGGTTTTATTAGACCTTTCATTTCTGTTGATGTTACATTAGTGTAAATAAAATAAAAAATCAAGGTCGATGCCTGGGTAAACAGAAGTAGGATCCAGGAAACACAAAGTTCTACATGGCCCGAAACAAACATAAAATTAAAAAACTATAGCAAACTCCCAGGGACCTAATCAAATGGAGACACACTCGTCTAACTGTATGTGCTGAAGGACATCCTGTGTGCAAGTGGCAGCGCAAAATCAAAATGATGGGATCTGAAGAAGGTAGAAAGTAACATAAAAAATGTAGGAGCATGAATATCCTTCTGCGTGTAAAACACAACTACTGGCCCTAAGTAGCTAGACCTTTACCTTCCCACCTCTAGTGATGGCATCACTGCTGGAGATGACATGCCAGGATGTCTTCATTTCACCTGTTTGCTCCATGATGCATCAGTGCTATTATTTATCTTTCTTCCAATTCTTAACTTGTGTCCGTAATTTTTATATATATATTTTTTTTTAATGAATATTTATATTTTGTAGAGGTCAGCAGTTTGCTCAGCAAATGCAGCAACAGAACCCAGAACTGATCGAACAGCTACGCAGTCAGATTAGAAGCCGGACTCCAAGTGCAAGTAACGATGAGCAGCATCAATGAGAAGTACCAGCACTCCGAAGGAGACTGTAATATTTCATTGGACGTGAGCAGGAAGTACTGTGTGACCACACCAGGACCCGTCTTCCTCTTAGTCTTGTTTGAACAGTGGCTGTTGACATACCGTGGTGGAAGAAAACCTTTTCTTGCAGTTACCTCATTTCCACTTGTTCACCACCATTTTTAAAAGGATCCATTAAGTGTCACTTACCACACTGTAGCACAAAGGGCTGATCTGCTATGAACATTTAGTCTTTTATGCTTCTGTTGCAGAATAAACCTGCAGTATGTTGGTGTCCTGCCTTTCTTCCCTCACGTCTCCTTGTCTGCATATTATTTATGGCTCAGCTTATGTTTTGATTTAGTGCCATTAAACAGTGTGCGTTCTTGGGTGTTTCAAAGTAATCAAAAAAATGCCCTTTTTGGTGCAGAGAGAATATGATAAATTGTAGTCAATGCATATGGTTCTGTCATACAGCCATAATAAAGGTCATGTGATTGCTGACATCATGTAATACCCATGTCTAGCTAAATGGCCTGGTCAGCTAAACAAGCAAAGTTCTGTGCTATAACAGAATGTCCTTAATTTTTCTCACAAAAATACAGCATTATAAATGTTTCTGGTACTGTTGAATGCCAAAACTCTTACAAAAAAAAAATCTTCAGTCGTATAAAATGTTCCCTTTTTTTTTGTATTCTTAAGCAGGCAGTTGTTGCCGTGGAAACTTAAAGATTTTTCTCGCTGAGGTCTATTTGCTTAGCATGCTAGAATGAAACAGACCTACTATTCAGTCACTAAGAATATAATCATGTTTTATGTACGTTCCTATGCCCATTGTACATTTTCGTTCTGTTTGTAATTCCTTTCCATTACCCCAATGCATTATATCCCTATGCCTTTTGGCTCTTATATTCAAGCTTGCCTCAAATGAAGATGTTTCCCCGTTTTGTTTTGTTAGTGCACCACTGCCAATTTATGGTTACAGTCCGTATGCGCTTGAAGTTATTACGGTGCATTTGCTTAACATTGAGTACAATTAATGTTTTGTCTAACTGGAACAGCACCTTTAATTTTGAGTCCCTGATAAATCCCTCTCTCCCAAGAAATTGCAGGCTGTCAACAGTATCCAGTAACTTATAAAATGTAAAACCCTCATCGTTGCTCTAAACATGAATATTTCTATGGAAACCAATTTTAACAACCGGGTGATTTTCATGTTCAAAATGTTTTAATAAAGGATGATTAACTTAACTCCAGCCATTGGAAATGTATATCCTTGTTGTATGGTATTCCCAATCGTTTCAGCTTTTACAATAGTCAGATCACATGCCTTTTACAGTCTGTTATTCTAGGATCGCTAACAATGGGGAAAAAGCTGGACCTGTATTAGTAACAACTCCGCACTTCCATTACTGGCCGAGTATAAAGTGTGATCAATTGTGTAAATTAACCTTGCTCATTGCGATCACCATGTTAATACACAACGTATCAAATCTCACGCCACTTCAAAGACTAGGTAATAAAAAGCATGCATATTATTATTTGGGTTTATGGCAATGGGTTTTGAGCAGATGGCTGCTGTCAGCCAAGCAATATGTAGCATGGTGTCTGGACATTCTATTCCTGATCCATTTGTTTCATAGGTAGCCTTATCTAGCGGCTACTAAAGTGGGATGAGTATGCCAGAAACTGAAGTGACTGTGCCATTTAGGCTTCCTGGCATTTCTAGGTTAAACACCATAATTATAGTAAGTTATATTCGGCTATAAGTGATGCAGACATAAGTGTGTGCATCTATAAAATCAGATTCTACGACACTGCGTGCTAATGCTGGCACATGTGGCTCTTCTGTTATGGCGGAGGAGTGTGTATGCCCTAAGGTTATTGGAACTCTTACACACACATATATGTGTAACCGTTCTAACTGCTACTACATACAATGGACATGCTAGTAGCGTATAAGAGCATAACATGACTCAGATTATTATACATAATATATTTTTATTGTATTCTAATTCCATTGGGCCAGTGCATCATATTGCAACTTTGTTCACTGGAGCTTTATTAGTACACATGTCTTTACATGGACAGTGCATCCTGGTGTGGGAAATGATCGTTTTTGGATGATTTGTGATGGAATTTCTACCTTGCAAAGTATACATTTTTATCTGTGCAATGCAGCATCAAACGAAAATTGCATGCGTACCCACAACAGAGTTGGTTGTGTGGGTGACATGCTATGCGTTCTGACAAAAAGCTGTGTAATAGTTATATAGATGTGAGTATTTCTGCAACTGGGTTCTACTACAAAAATAGATGTATAGGAATAAGACACAAATGTCGTTTTTTGTTAATAGTCGGCTTTTGTACGCATATCCCCTTCAGCACTGACCGGTGGATAGCTCCGTAATGGGCTGTCAGCCGGAACTAAGCTAACATCACTGTAACGAGCGGGCGTTTGTAAACGCGTACCGTAATCAATGTCGTACATGCGAGATCTTGGAATGACAGGCACTTCAGCCAATCAGACCGCGCATTCTATGTATCTCCTCACCAGTCACCTATCGCATTGAACGCGCCCTTGAAGGGTGGGGCTCCTGTGTGATGGTTTCTGGAAGGTCAGCCGGTCTCGGTTCAGGAAGAAGCTGCCACGTGACAGGATTCACGGAAACAGCGTCAACAGGGAACGTAGAGCTGCCGGGAAATGGCGTCCGATGCGTACCGGAGTCCGTGTGTCAGTATGAACGTTATGCATGGCTGTTATATGTATGTATTTAATATCCCTATAAGTACAGGGAGGGATGGCTGTCGGTTATCTGGAATCGGTTATTGTGACGGACCGATGATAACCAATAATTGTGTAGCTTTAATAGGCGTGACGAAGCCTCCAGCCCATCAGTCTTCTATAGATTTCGTCATAGATGTTGAAGGTCAATGAGTTCATTTCTATGGAAATTAAACAAATTATTAAGGTATCTTAGCCCTATTCGTGGTGTGTATATGAGATAACTCAACCACGTACATATTAATGCTGTTAATGTCACCCTCGGAA
Organism: Spea bombifrons; assembly: GCF_027358695.1. NCBI lineage: Eukaryota > Metazoa > Chordata > Amphibia > Anura > Pelobatidae > Spea > Spea bombifrons. Next base: position 79,502,932 of record NC_071087.1, on the reverse strand, counting down.
GTGATGGTTGAGGGCTTTTCAGAACAAAGATATTATATATATATATATATATATATATATATATATATATAAAGAAGAACTTGCAGATATGTTATTCTCTACAAAACTACCTGTTCAAGGAAGTAGTGTTTCACTTCCAAAAAATTACCTCACAAACATTTGAATTTATATTGGATTCTGCCTTAAAAATTGAACTCCCGCCATTTGTATAACTGGTACCGGGTTAAAATATTGCTATGTAGGCCCAATGCTTTGGGCTCATCCTTGACTCAAACCTCTCCTTCATCCCTCGCCAGATCCTGCCACTTGCACCTAAAAAACATCTCTCGCATCCGCCCATTCTTCACTGGAGTCAAGCTATCAGACACTTTCAAATCAGTGGTCATGCCATCAGACGCTTTTTCTTTAGATTAGCAAAAGGTGCATTAGACCTGGAAATGTGATTATAATCATATAATGTTACAATATTTAGTGGATTTATATCTCCCTGCAAAATTAGATACGTTTATTAAACAATTTAAAGGTAAATATCGCTTTTATTACATTTCTGCATATATGACAAAATTCCACCGTTGGACCAACACATTTACACTGCACATATCTCACACACACACCCCTATATAATATGTTACAATATGGTGCATTTTTACTGTGGAAATTTAAAGATATAGCACCCCAAATAGCAGTGCAGTACTTGATAAATGTCATATTTCAACATTCTACATGGGGTTAAAAAAAATTCCCCCATTGGACCAATACAGTTACACTGCACATATCTCAAACACAACCCCCTCTATTATTTCTGAGAATATGGTGCATTTTTACAGTGGAAATTTAAAGCTATAGCGCCCCAAATATCATCCCGGTAGACAGCAACTGCCATTTTTCAACATTCTACAGGGGGTTAAAAAAAATTCCCCCAATGGACCAATACAGTTACACTGCAGATATCTCAAACACATGCCCCTCTATTGTTTCTGAGAATATAGTGCATTTTTACTGTGGAAATTTAAAGATACAGTGCCCCAAATATCAGCCCAATATATAGCAAATGGGATTTTTCAACATTCTACATGGGGTTAAAAAAAATTCCCCCATTGGACCAATACAGTTACACTGCAAATATCTCAAACACACCATCCTCTATTATTTCTGAGAATATGGTGCATTTTTACAGTGGAAATTTAAAGCTATGGCGCCCCAAATATCAGCCCAGTGGACAGCTAATGGGATTTTTCAACATTCTACATGGGGTTAAAACAAATTCCCCCATTGGACCAATACAGTTACACTGCAGATATCTCAAACACATGCCCCTCTATTGTTTCTCAGAATATGGTGCATTTTTACTGTGGAAATTTAAAGCTATAGCGCCCCAAATATTAGCCCAATACATAGCAAATAGGATTTTTCTAAAATCGACAGAGGGTTAAAAAAAAATCCTCCATTGGACCAATACAGTTACACTGCAGATATCTAAGGGGTAGTAGAAGTATTATTAAACACTCATCTACAGACACCAGACAAGCCAGAAGGCTTGTTTTTCCCTCAGAAAGCTCATGGTGCTTTCACAACCACAAGGGATTCTGGGTAGGCACATGCAAATAAGGTTAACAATTATCACCTTTGCCTCTATATCCACTTTATACATGGATCCCTTGAAAGTAATTGCCCGCTGTACAAGACAGCCTTTATACAAAACTCGGGAAGAGGTACAATAGCCAGATCACCACTCATGGACAGCTGTTTCGTCCTTCATGGGACTCATCAGCATGAGGTTGTGATACTGGCTTAATAGTTGAGGCTTGGGGTAGCTAAGAAATACCATTACATAAGTTATGGTGGGTAAAAGGTGATGGAAACCCTTCCACTTAAATTTAAGGGGTAGTAGAAGTATTATTAAACACTCATCTACAGACACCAAGTCCCATGAAGGACGAAACAGCTGTCCATGAGTGGTGACCCAGAATCCCTTGTGGTTGTGAAAGCACCATGAGCTTTCTGAGGGAAAAACAAGCCTTCTGGCTTGTCTGGTGTTTGTAGATGAGTTTTAAAACCTCAATGCTGCAACTTACCCGGCACATCCCACTGGTCTCCCTCCCTGTTCAATTAGTTAAATGTCCGTACGAGCGACTTTAACCCCAATGCTGCAACTTACCCTGCAGATGCCACTGGTCTCCCTCCCTGTTCAATTAGTTAAATGTCCGTACGAGCGACTTTATTGGTCGCTCGTACGGACATTTAACCCGGCACAGACTAACTAATTGAACAGGGAGGGAGACCAGTGGGATGTGCCGGGTAAGTTGCAGCATTGAGGTTTTAAAACCCCAATGCTGCAACTTACCCTGCAGATGCCACTGGTCTCCCTCCCTGTTCAATTAGTTAAATGTCTGTACTAGCGACTTTATTGGTCGCTCGTACGGACATTTAACTAATTGAACAGGGAGGGAGACCAGTGGGATGTGCCAGGTAAGTTGCAGCATTGAGGTTTTAAAACCCCAATGCTGCAACTTACCCTGCAGATGCCACTGGTCTCCCTCCCTGTTCAATTGGTTAAATGTTCGTACGAGCGACTTTATTGGTCGCTCGTACGGACATTTAACTAATTGAACAGGGATGAGCCTATTGGTCACCTGCAGGGTCTTCCTCTGGCATCAAACAATTGGTTTGTCTTCTCTTCGGCGTGTCTTCGGAACGAACACGAAAACGCAGTCTTCATATTCGTTTTCATGTTCGCCTGAAGACGAATGCACAAGTCTAGTAAACATGCACCATATTCTCAGAAACAATAGAGGGGCATGTGTTTGAGATATCTGCAGTATAACTGTATTGGTCCAATGGGGGAATGTTTTTTAACCCCCTGTAGAATGTTGAAAAATCCCATTTGCTATATATTGGGCTGATAATTGGGGCACTGTATCTTTAAATTTCCACAGTAAAAATGCACTATATTCTCAGAAACAATAGAGGGGGATGTGTTTTAGATATCTGCAGTGTAACTGAATTGGTCCAATGGAGGAATTTTTTTTAACCCCTGTAGATTTTTAAAAAATCCCATTTGCTATATATTGGGCTAATAGTTTGGGGTGCTATGGCTTTAAATTTCCACAGTAAAAATGCACCATATCCTCAGAAATAATAGAGGGGCATGTGTTTGAGATATCTTCAGTGTAACTGTATTGGTCCAATGGGGGAATTTTTTTTAACCCCCTGTAGAATATTGAAAAATCCCATTAGCTGTCCACTGGGCTGATATTTGGGGCGCAATAGCTTTAAATTTTCACAGTAAAAATGCACCATATTATCAAAAATCATAGAGGATGGTGTGTTTGAGATATTTGCACTGTAACTGAATTGGTCCAATGGAGGAATTTTTTTTAACCCTCTAGATTTTAGAAAAATCCCATTTGCTATGTATTGGGCTAATATTTGGGGCGCTATAGCTTTAAATTTCCACAGTAAAAATGCACCATATTCTCAGAAACAATAGAGGGCATGTCTTTGAGATATCTGCAGTGTAACTGTATTGGTCCAATGGGGGAATTTTTTTCAACCCCATGTAGAATGTTGAAAAATTACGGTTGCTGTCTACCGGGCTGATATTTGGGGCACTATAGCTTTAAATTTCCACAGTAAAAATGCACCATATTCTCAGAAATAATAGAGGGGGTTGTGTTTGAGATATGTGCAGTGTAACTGTATTGGTCCAATGGGGGATTTTTTTTAACCCCATGTAGAATGTTGAAATATGACATTTATCAAGTACTGCGCTGATATTTGGGGTGCTATATCTTTAAATTTCCACAGTAAAAATGCACCATATTGTAACATATTATATAGGGGTGTGTGTGTGAGATATGTGCAGTGTAAATGTGTTGGTCCAACGGTGGAATTTTGTAATATATGCAGAAATGTAATAAAAGGTAATTTGCTAGCGGATATTTACCTTTAAATTGTTTAATAAACGTATCTAATTTTGCAGGGAGATATATTTGTGTGAGAACTCTGCAAAATCCACTAAAAATTGTAACATTATATGATTGTAATCACATTTCCAGGTCTAAGGCATCTTTTGCTAATCTAAAGAAAAAGCGTCTGATGGCATGACCACTGATTTGAAAGTGTCTGATAGCTTGACTCCAGTCATTCTTCGCCCATGAATCCACAAAAACTTGGATTAATTTATCACTTCCCATCTTGACTACTGCAACACTCTTCTGGTTGGCATTCCACCGACTCTCTCCTCTGCAGTCTGTCCTAAATAATGCTGCTAGGCTTATCTTCCTTGCACGTCGCTCCTCTTCTGCTTCCCCGCTCTGTGAAACTCTCCGCTGGCTCCCTATTACCTATTTTCGTTTACCCTTTTGCTCAAGTCATGATGTAAATACATTCAGAGAGCAACGCTTAAGGTGTTTAAACATCTTCAGGTAATCTGAGGGACCAGGAATATGGTAAATTTGTTGAATTTGTTTTTATAAAATCCTCAAAACACACCAGCAGCAATATGTTTGAGGTGTGGTTCCAAGTCAAGTTGTATTAAGGAGCTTCTAATTATGAAGTCTAAATGTCCTCATTTATTTGCTTTGTTAAAATTCCATGCTGGTCGAAAAACACGGGAACTCCTCTGTGCGTTCAAGGTATAATTAAGATAACATTAACACTATAATCGGCTCACGTCAAGATGTGAATTAACCCATGGATGTGAACAAGTTGAACTTTTCAGTCCGGCTCATGAATATGTCACTTTATTCTGATTCTCGTACAAGTAACGTTCTGTGTATATGCTTTGTTTCCCATGTGTAGTTCCCCGCCAAGCCGTGAGGATGAGTTACCGTCTCCACTTACTTGTTAAACGCAAAGCTTCATTAATTGTTTCGGCCTGACGTTGGTGGTCTTTCTTTGACCAGCAAGCATCTCAATAGTCAGAATGAATCTCATATTGGCCAAACTGCTGTGCTTGCTGGCGGTGTTTGTGCTGATGATGTTAGGATCTCTTCTACCCGTCAAGATCATTGAAGCAGATTGTGAGAAGGCCTCAAGGTCCAGAAGAATCCTCACCTTGTGTAATTCGTTTGCTGGCGGAGTGTTCTTGGCCACCTGCTTTAATGCGCTGCTTCCTGCCGTGAGAGACAAGGTATATTACTGTTTAGGTGTCTCTGGTAGTACATACCTTTTTAGTAAACGATTTTATTAAGGTTATTTAATTCATTGTCAAAAGCAAAGCTTGTACTATTATATGGTTTAGGGCTTCAGTGGAATTTGAACCACTTCCTTTCCTTTAGTCTAACCCTGCTTAGAAAAGCCCTTCTGATATATTTGGTCAAATTTACCAAATTGCACTATTATGCGTAAAGGCAATAATGACAGATGAAAACAAAAAGTTACAATGAAACCACATTGCTATGCTACATCATCTTTACACTTGCGTTTATTTGTTTAAACACAATTGAGGCGTTCTAGGGTAAGGTGGTAAAAATGGAGCCATCCCCATAACGATCTGTGAACTGTCCCTGCTGATTATTCCACAGTTTTGTTTTATGTTTAGTTGAATGAGACAAGATAGTCACTGTTACTAAGTCTGTGTATAGCACACTTGGACCTCGCTCCCACATCTCAACAGCATGGGCAGCCATTTTCTCTTTGATCTTGCATTAGCCATCTGTAAATTGCTTTAAATTTTTATATCCTTTGAAGAGTTCCGTATTGATCTTGTATGACAACCTTTTTATTCTTTGCAGTTTGCCGATATTCTTAAAATGGGAAACCTCAATACTGATTATCCGTTGGCAGAAACCATTATGGTCGTCGGATTTTTCCTCACAGTCTTTGTGGAACAGGCTATTCTGACTTTTCGAAAGGAGAAACCATCTTTTATCGACATGGAAACGTTTAACGCTGGGTCAGATGTTGGCAGTGACTCTGAATATGAAAGTCCGTTTATATCATCCAATCGGAGTCATAACCTCTATGAAGGGGGCCACAGCCATCACTCTCACAGCCTGAACATTCAAGAGCTTTCTAAATCAAGCCCCCTTCGTCTTTTCAGCTTGGTGTTTGCTTTGTCAGCCCACTCTGTCTTTGAGGGCCTTGCGCTTGGCCTGCAGGAGGAAGGTGATAAGGTGCTGAGCCTTTTCATTGGTGTCATTATCCATGAAACCTTGGTGGCAGTTGCCCTAGGTGTCAGCATGGCCAAAACAAACATTCTTCTGAGAGATGCTGCCAAGATGGCTGTATTAGTGAGCATCATGATTCCTGTCGGCATTGCTATTGGAATGGTCATAGAGAGTGCCCAAAATATGGCCAGCAGCATCACTTCTGCGCTCTTACAAGGCATTGCAGGAGGGACGTTTCTGTTTGTCACCTTTTTTGAGATTTTAGTGAAGGAGTTGGAAGAGAAAAATGACCGCTTGCTGAAAGTACTTTTCCTGGTTCTTGGATATGCTGTTCTGGCAGGCTTGGTCTTTTTGAAATTTTGATCTCAAAAATCCACAAACCTAACTCGAAACTGTAAGAACATTTTAAAAATAACATTCCAAGCCAGAATGATAAGCAAACGTAAAAAGGGATTTTCATACCTTATATTCAAATTGTCAATATACAAAAGTCCTTGTTCTGTATCAGTTTAACTATATACTGCATATTTAAACAAAAAAAAAAAAGCAACTTTTTTTTTCTGTCCTTCACTAAGTAGGGCATAGGCCAATCGTGAAAGTTCTTGATGGAAAGCCATGCTTACCATGTGTAGTGCTTTGCCTGTAAGAATAGTATGCAGTACATTGGGAGGAGGATCTGATTGTGCCATGTAAACAGGGACTAGCCATACTCACGGGTTCTCTCAAATGACTGGTGATAGCTGAATTACTTAAAGATTAGACTGTGTTAAAGTCCGGAAGGTAACATACATGATGCATTGTTGCCGCAATCTCCTCTTCTCGTGACTTAGTATTGTGCCAGATATTTGCAGCTTTACACATTAGTTTTTGTATGAGCAGAATTCCCATAGGAGATGTGAGTATGTGTTTTTTATTATTTTTTTGCTACTGTATTTATTAAAGTTTTTTTGTGATGGTAATGGTTTTCTGAAGGAACCATCTTGTTAGCAGATCTGTCAAATCAGACCGGTTATTTCAAAGACAGTACAAATGACCAGCGTAGAGCGGAAAGACTTCCGAACAGCTGTTTTCCATACATCACTGTCTCCAAAAATAGCTTTTGCCCTAATGTAATAAAATCTGCAATGCAGCAGATTCCCCTAAGGGTAAACCTTGAACATGAGGCGACGTAGAATACTCTATGGTGTTTCATTTCTTCCTAAATTGTAGTCTTTTTGTATGAAAATAATACCTAAATAGTTTAATATTTCTAAAATTATTGTTCACTGCTGACAGTGTTGTTTTTGTCTCAAGCGGTATAGAAAAATACAAAAAGGGGCCATTTTGGATATATGCCAGATATTTCTTACTTTGCCCATATTTTTTTTTTCTTAATTGTATCTTGGCATCGTAGCATATCTGTGCTTCCTGCATCAAACTGGAATACTATTATATATGGTTATTTGTCCAATATCGCCATGCAAGCTGGTAACAACCTGATAAGAAGAAGGTGAGAATTGTAGGGTGCATTCGTACGTCTGTGTTGCTTTCATGTTCACCACTTATTTAGAGCAGAGATAGAATTTATGGATTCCATTTCAAACTGTTACCATCATCCTTTACGATGCAGACAAGGATCCAGATTTGACACAACTATGTACACCTAACCCCGATGGCAAACCAGAATGAAGGTGTCGTAGATTAAAAGTGTTGACATGATCCAGATCTTTATTTCACAACCATGGACACAACCACTGCACTGTGCTCCGAGTCCTCTGATCTTATTAATGTACAATGCCTTTTTCTCGGTTGTCCCCTAGGTGCTTGATAACTGTATCGGCTGTGGGTAATGGTATGACGCCATTTTTTTTTATTTGTCTGTCCACTTGATTATGGCCAGTGCCATATTTAAAAAAAAATTATTTAAAATAAAACCTGTTTATTAAATGCCATGGGATTCTTTTTAGTGTAGTTCTTGACATTCTTGCATTACAGCCACTTTGCCTTGTTACTTGAAAAATGTCTAATTGAATGTCAATATAAGTTGTAAAGAAGATGCGGCTTGATGCTAGAACTACACTTGCCACACTGACATTACGTAGGCCATTGAACTAATAAAGTCAACAAATATTAATGATTTCAGTGAATGTTAATGAATGTTACCCACCTCTTTTTGCATTGCAAATATAAATTAGTTATATGTTCTGTTACAGTCCTCCTTGGGCATTTATGGTTGATTTATGATTTTGGTAATTTACATTACACTACTGTTAGGCCATATTAAGAAACTTTTGCATACATTGCTCTGTGACCATTTAAAAAAAACCTGTAAATATTATTATATAAACATAGGTTACCTGCACTAATCTATTTGTATGAATGTTATTTAAGAGTGTTAAGTGTCATATTTGCTTGGACAAATAAAATTCCATAAACCTTTTTTTTGTTTTTTTTTGTCTTGATTAATATTTGTATATTAAATGCTTTACCCTTTACTCTATGAACATTAATATCCTAATCAAACATATAATGGCTGTTAACATTTGTGTAGTGCTTTTGTGTTTAGCTGTAATTTTGTTCGCTCACATTTTAGTGTACACACACACAAGTTACATAAGTGCTTTCTTTAAATACCATTATTTTGGGCATATCTAATGTATTATAAAATATGTTGAAAAATCTTTTACTCATCTACAAATGCCAATGAAAAATAGATTCTACAATGTGTCCTGAGTTTAGAAATACCTCCCTTTTTTTTTTCTTTTTTTCTTCAAGCTATATGGCAATAAGTAGCGTTTTGCTCTTTCAAAACGATTTTTTTTTCTTTTTTCAAAACTGGTCATTCTGCCTCCAAGTGCCATTTGAAGCTGCTCGGTTCAATTCACCCCTATCAAGCCACATAATTTTGAAAACTTGACATCCCAAGGTTTTTTAAATGCCAGCATTTTAACCAGAGCTGGCCTTAGGTGTTCTGGCGCTTTGTGCGGACTACTCCTCTGGCGCCCCCCCATCCCAAAAAAAGAAAGGAATAAAAACTTGTAACAAAACCCCAATCACTATATACTACGCCAAACATTGATGTGGTGTAGGCCTACCACCTCATTGTCTGGCTTAGTAGTAGGGATGCACCGAAACGAATTCTGGACTGTAACCGAAAGTGCAGCATTTACCTGGCCAAAACCGAATATGACCCCCCCACACCATAAAGAAATCTAACACTTTTCTTTAAAGTAAGTAACACACCAAAATAGGACAAAACAATTAAATAAGAATATTATATATATATATATATATATATATATATATATATATATATATATATATATATAATTAACAGCAATCACATTCCTATCATGCCCAGGCATACCCAGATTCCAGGATGTACTCGCAGACTTGGCATGATAGGAGTATGATTGCCCTATCTACCCCTTCTCACTCCCTTCTGCCCTATCTACCCCTTCTCACTCCCTTCTCCCTATCTACCCCCTTTCCCGTCTCACTCCCTTCTCCCTATCTACCCCCTCCTAACTATCTACCCTTTCCATCTTTGAAGTTCACTTACCTTTCAGGAGTCCTGCGGTGGGGGTGCAAGGCCTCTGCCTCCCAGCTCTGCCACTGTATGGAACAGTATAGAGTGATGGGAGTTATGATGTACTTTTAGAGCATGAAAAAGACATTGGAAATGGTACAGCATAACACCCATCACTCTCACACACTTACCAATCCACACATATACACCAATCCACACACATACCAATCCACACATATTTATACCAATCCACACATATTTATACCAATCCACACACATATATACTAATCCACATATATATACCAATCCACACATATATATATACTAATCCACACATATACACTAATCCACACATACCAATCCACACACATATACCAATCCACATATATATACCAATCCACATATATATACCAATCCACACATGAATCCATATATACCAATCCACACACTCACTGAATGTTTTCCTACCTTTCCTCTTTTCTCCTTACAGCTCATCTTCCTTCTCTTCGCTCCTCTTCTTCAGTTCTTCTGTCTTCTTCCGGGTCAGAGGGCACGGACAGCGGTGGGCGCGGCTTCAGTGTTGTGCGCCGGGATCTGACAACAAACCCCGGCGCACAGCAGCTGTTGCCGCGCGGATCACAAGGGAGCGGTATCGGAGGTCTTTAACAGACCTCCGGCTCCCTTGAGTGATTTTAAGCCGGGTTCAAGGGAGATCCTTAAACCGGCTTAAAATCGCTCCCTTGCGAGCCTGCTCCTCCAGCGGCGGACATTACTGTCCGTCTCTGGAGGGGTGCCGGGTGCCCCCCTGATGAGCGGCACCCGCTAGGTACGCTACTGGCGGCAGCGTACCCCGCGGCGTCGCCCCCTGGAGTGTGGAGCCCTGTGCAGTCGCACAGGTCGCACACCCCAAAGGCCGGCCCTGATTTTAACTCTTTCCATGCACACATTACCCTTCTTAAAAGTGTTTTTTTGGGGTTTTTTTATATACACATTTTAATTCAGGCATACATTGATAGCTCCTGGTATATATTTCTTCCAAACACCCCAATATGTATTTAGCAACATCTCCCGCCCAGGCATGAGTGGTATCACTGTACTAGTGATACCACTCATGCCTGGGCGGGTTGAGTTGTTTTGGGGGTAAAAGGCCACATTTTGGACATGTGCAATTTGGTTTTTGATGTGATCATTGTGCCCCCATATCCTATTTGTGAGATCTTTGAAACCCGGCTAATTCAACTTACCCCATCAAACCATGTATTTTTGAAAACTACATACCCCAGGGTATTTAAAATGCTGGTATTTTAACCATTTACTTGCACTAATTTTACCACCAGCCTTTGTCAAAGTTTTTGTAGTAGTAATTTTTTGGTATTTTTTGTAAGAATTTATAGTTCCTGGTATATGTCACTGCCAAAAACCCAGATGTGCGTTCAGCAACATCCCTTGAGTACAGGGGATGCATATGTTTGGGGGCAAAGAAGTTAGTTTTATTTTTATTTTTTTATTTTGACATTAAGTCAGTTTGCACTTTTGCCTTATTTGTGATATCTTTGAAACCAGCCAATTTAATTTCATTTTCCTGGCACTGAAGGTTTGCCGAGCCTTGCCATACACAAACCATACATTTACACGCACTAACACCATACAGGAACAGACACATGTTAACATCTTATGCTCCATGACACCTTACAGTAAGGCAAACACGCTAACATTCTATGCTTATGTACACATATGTTTACGCTATAATATGCTGACATACACTCATGCTAATGCAATACTGTATTACATAAACACCATACATGTTAGTACCCCACTTATACACATACACGCACACATATAAGGCTATACGTATATGAAATTACACCACTCTAACACTATGGAGACATACACACTGAATCTGGCACTACGATAGACATACATACACTCACAGAACTCTAAATATGCACACACACACTTTGACTGACACTTTACATATACACAAAAACACACTGACTCTGACACTATTGTATACACACAATTACATACAGTACTTCACCTTTCTCTCAACTGATAATGTTAAAGTCAGGGGTCTGTGCAGGCCACTTAAGTTCTTCCATACCAAACCTGTCAAACCATGTCTTTATGGAGCTTGCTACGTGCAAGGGGCTGAAACAGTAAAGACAGCATATAATTGTCTAAAATGTTTTTAAATGCTGTAGCAGTAACATTAACCTCCACTGAAACTATGGGGCCTGGCCCAAACCTTAAAATATCCTTGCACCTTTATCCCTCATCCACCAAACTTAACAGTAAGCATCCGCCACACACACACAGATTCATCCATTAGACTTCCAGAGAGCAAAAGTAATTTATCCAGAGTCCAGTGGTGGTGTACTTTACACCAATTCAATTCTAGACGTTGAACATAGTGATCTCCGGCTTTCACTCTGCTCAGAAGATATTTAATGAAGCTCACTACACTGCGATTGTCCTGATGTTGCTCCCAGGGGCAGCTTATATCACTATAATAAGTGGTGCTACAGAGGACAGGCGATTTCTACACACTTCATCGCTTCGCGGCCCCTCACTGTGAGTGTGTGTGATCTACCGCTGCTTCCACTTTTTCATTTCACAATAATAACACTTAGAGTGGACCGGGGCAGACCCAACAGGGAAGAAATTTCATAAACTGACGTGGGGTCCTATGACAGTGAAAGTCACTGAGCTCTTCAGTATGATCCATTCTACTGCCAAAGTTTTGTCTTCTCAATACATAGACGTTAATATGACGCTGTTCCCATTTGCAGCAATAACAGTTCCCACTGGGAAGGCTTTCCACAAGATTTTGGAGTGTTTTTGTTGGAACTTGTTGGCACTGATGTTGGACGAGAGGGCCTGGCTGACAATCTCTGTTCCGAGGTCACCCCAAAGGTGTTTGATGGTGTTAATGTTAGGGCTCTTTGCGGGCCAGTCAAGTTCTTCCACACCAAACTCATCCACAGTCATGCTGGAAGAGAAAAGGGCCTTCACCTAACTGTTCCCACAAAGCTGGAATGATGGCATTGTCCAAAAATGTCTTGGTATGAGAAGGAGACCTGTAGCCTAACTAGAAACCATGGGGCCCTGGTGTGAAATATTGCCCCGGGCCCTCCAACAACTGGTCCATGCCTTCTTTGCCCCTTGCCCCCCTTTCAACATACAACATAATGAAACACAAATTACACACACTTACTCATACTCAGTTACACATACTCCATCTCACCTCACTTACACAATTACACATCTATGCTCACACACAATTACACATCCATCCTCATACACCTACACAATTACAGTACACATCCATGCTCATACACACAAGTACACATTCATGATCAAACACGCAAGTACACATGCATGCTCACACACACAGAAGCACACATGCATGCTCACACTCACAAGTACACATCACAGCCGCGACCGCTGTGACCCCTGTAGTTAGACCAGTGAAGGGGACATACCAAGACATTTTGGACAATGCTTTGTATATGTATACAGTATACCCGTCTAAACCAGTCAGATGACACAAACCATCATCCTCAGTACAAGCTTTATTGTGAATTTGTATGATAAAGATCACCTTTTAAAAAAACATATCCATTACAGTAATTCAGATAGGTAACTTGTGGCCTGGTGTCTGTAAAAAATAACTAAATAAACTGTTTCACCTGTTTAGATCATGTCAGTTGAGATAAACTTTTAACTCGACTGATGACTAAACTTGTTAATTAACATGCCGAATTAGTGAACCTGCTAGCAATACTCATCACAACCTTTGCAACCTTAAGCAGTAGCTCAATCTGACAGACAGAATATGCAGTACCCATCAATCATTTTGTATTTCTAGGTCAAGTATAAGAGACAACACCAACAACTGTGGACAGAAACACTGCAAACTATGTATTGTTTGTATACAATGTTTCATTCCATTTGGTATCATAAGCATCATCCATATTCCTTTTAAATCTGGTGAGTACACTGATCTATGCCCAGGTACCAAATGAAATCTTCCCATAAAGATAATATAGTATTTGTTGTTAACGTGACCTATCAGCTTCACAATCAGGGATAGGCAAAGGGTCCATACAAGGATACCAGTGTCCACCACGGATGCCAGTAAATGGCCACCATGAGTAATGTTGGTGCCTTCCCCTGTTCACAATATAGTTTGGTAAACCTGACCTACTAAAATGTTTGCGTTTCCACTACAAAGACAAATATAGTGTAGTAAACAGCAGGAGGGAAGTCTGCTGTAAAAAGGGAATCACACTCCAAATAGTGGAGACCAGGCAGGGATGCTTCCTGCAGAGACAGCTTCTCGCATGTTCATCTTTGCTAGTGACATCTGCGCCATCATCTGGCCTTACAAAGTAACACACTAATGTGTAACTGTCCTCTATAGCTGTATGTATCATTATAAAACCCTTATTAATAGCATTACTATTTATTTACAACAATATAAATATATATATATATATATATATATATATATATATATATATATATATATATAGCGCCAACAATTTACGCAGGGCTTTTTACAGGACATACATTCAAAGGGTATGACAAACATTAGGTAAAAGAGGGCCCTGCTCACAAGCTTACAATCTATTATGAATAATTATGAACTTGCCAGCGCAGAAGCCAATAGACAACTAGCTGTAGGGCATTTAATGCAGAACATAATGGGATATATTAAATAACTGAAACTAGACGGTGTAGAAAGAAATATAGTATTCCTCGTATGGGTACACCAATATTTGAGCTTTATTTTTTAGTTTATTTTTACATGATTATAAAAAAAAACAAAAGGAACAGATCTCTGATGCAAAATATATGGGCAAATCCATCTGTGCTGCTGCAGCTTTTCAAAGGAGGAGTCGCATTGCCTACTGGGAATACTCGAATTATCAGAGAGCCAGGCTCACAGTAGGGACCACCTTCAACTGTATACTGTATTAGCCTCTAATTCTGCTTTCCATAGTATACTTTTAACATCTATCAGGATCACAAGGACAGGAATTAAAGGGGGTTTCTGTGTCATATTGCCTTTCAAACATATGGGCTGGATATTGTTACACTATCTAGAATGTTCAATCTTTTGAAATTGATACGCATTACATGAACCTCATAGATCTGCCAGGGTATGGAGGGATTCTGCATATAATGCTCTATTGTGTATGACTTCATTGTCAAATTCATGATTGCGCCAATAAACCCAGGTACTGATATGTTAGCATTTGTTCTCATACAGCAGTTTGTTCTCATTTGTTCATTCATTTTTTATTATTATTATTTTCCAGGTTCAGAATTCGGACGTGAAGAACACTGAGTATACAAACCACAGAGTAACAGAGGAAAAATAATATTGTCATTATTTTTGGTTATACTGGCTATGGTTTTTAAGAAAAATAGATATGAAAATAAATACCATCTAGGCCACCCTTGCGAGGCACAAGTGTTTTTAAATAGCTGCAAAAATATATTTTGTTTTATTGTTATTATTATGCTCTAATATTATTTAATGCACATAATAACCAGATGTGTGGATCAAGGCTGTCCGTGAGGACTAGATCCTGTGTGTTGCGGGCACGTGTAGTGTAATTTAAAGGACATCAAGCATCACATCCATTCACACACACATACACACGTACACACTGGGATGGATGGAGCCAGCGTCCCCCTGCCTGCCTCCCTCCCTCAGATACCTCCATGCTGCCCACGGGTTCCTGCAGAATCCCGAGGAGTCACCCGAAGAGCTACTGATCAGTGACAAATTACAACATGTCCCTGAATGATTAATCACGGAGAGCAGGCGAGAGGAGCAGCGTCAGAGGCAAGAGGATGATGAGGGGAGAACAGACCTGCTTGCAAACTGCTGCGTTTAGAGCTTTAGAGGAGACATCAGGACGGAGCTGATCTGAAGAAGCTCTGCGAATCCGGAGGTTCTACTGAGGAGAATAGCAAGGAGCCCGGAGACATACAGAGAAAGAGACGCACAGGAGAGAAGCTCCAGACCGCCAAAAAGGAACCTCCGGCTTCAGCCCTGCAAACAATGCTCTAAAACACGGGAAGAGACACGCCACAGAGAAGGTGAGAGACAATTGTTTGCACTTAGTATTTATTTGCTACAGTGATGGCATCCCCCCCACTGTAAAGGCGACAGGAAAAATCCTGCAGCAGAAGAGTCAGCATTTTAATGAGGAGAGCAGAGGGAGGGAAGTCATGTATATTCCGGCAGCCAGCACCGTGTGCGGAACAATATGAGGAATCCTCATGCATTTAGCATAGCCCCGATGAAACTGCGGGAAAACAGCAGGAACCTAGCCACGGCATCATGTGTGCCTATATACTCACCTAAACCCCCGATATACACACGTATATATTTAAATATATATTTATATATACATTTTAATTACATTTATTGTATTTGTATATTGTATTTGTATATGTTGCTTTATTGCAGCAGTAGGCTAATTTTGAATGTTCATATTTCTGTATATATATATATATATATATATAATATACTATATATATATATATATATAAATACATATACCTTATTGCGATACACAAAGGCACATTTTAACTGAGCGCTGCTGTGGCATATTAACCTTTTAATTTAAATAGGGGCCATTGAGTATACCTTAGCAGGGCTAACCTTGAGCTCGTCGAAGTTGGGTGTTTGGCCTGAGTAAGTATATTAGAGCGTGTGCTTCTCAAGCAGGTCATGTGTGCAAGAAGAAGGGCATTCCATGCTGTGAAAACATGACATTGTCCATGGGTAGCTCATTCAGTTCTTTCTTAGTGCGCAGTGGAAGAAACCCTTTCATTGCTGACAGGGCCTACGCAATGCCGTGAAATATCGAATTGGTGGCTACCTGTCATAGTGCAGGCATTAAATCAAAGATTTCATTAGGACAGGAACACAACGCAGGTTACCAACAGTTGATTTCTCATTACAGGTAATCATGTACAGGATTTACCTAACAAAATAATTTAGTGCAACTTAAAAGCGTTTATTTTTCCAGGCACAAATCTTTTTTATTGTCACGAAGTAGGATCAAACCATTATCATCCTGCAGCTATTTGTAAATTGCTTAATAAGTCGTGACTTCTCACAGGGCAGTCAGATCTGGATTTTGCACCGCAGAGATTAACACCACACGTAGAAAGTGTTCAGTTTATATGAAAGGTTCTGTAATGACATCATGGAATAATGAAAGGCTAATTAGATTACTAATAATTTGGGCTCTCCTGTCTCCCACACGTATTGTGTCATACACATCCCACTTACTTCCTGGCCATCGACAACATCTAGCTTTGGAGATCAACAACCACCACATTTCTGGATTCCCTTTCATCAGTTGTCTCAGTAATGGATCACAAAAATTCGACAGATTC
Source organism: Spea bombifrons (assembly GCF_027358695.1). Classification (NCBI taxonomy): domain Eukaryota; kingdom Metazoa; phylum Chordata; class Amphibia; order Anura; family Pelobatidae; genus Spea; species Spea bombifrons. The sequence goes on along the minus strand of NC_071087.1, from coordinate 79,485,886 downwards.
CACCTACGCTTCATTCCGCATCTCCTGTGCTGGTGTTTACGCTTTTAATTGAAAAATGGCTTTGTATCATGTAAACCAGTACATGGTTTGGGAGTGCAACTGTGATGTATTTAAAATAAAATTACATATAAATACCTAGCCACAGAAAGATGACACACTGTTTGATCTTTGTGCAGCTTGGCAATGTGTGCTGTATACATAAATATGGTTGTTAGCGTTATTTATAATTACAGCGATTAACCCTTGTGCTCCTCTGTATACAATGTGTTGATTTCCTCTCTGGAATTGAAAACGTTAAGGGTCTGCAGCAATATAACTTGGTGCTCCAGTACAAATCAATATCCATTCTTGAATTTCATCATGTAACACTGGTGGATTAGGGTTGTTCTATAGTTAGAGATGAGAGATACATCTCTGGATGTAGAAGCCGCAATGAGACGTCTGGCACCAGCACCGGCCCTGTGGTTTCCACTCTCCGCCCCTCTGTTTTATTTCTCATTGCAGTGGAAGGCATATCCTCCAATTCGACATTCACAATAGGTGTCAGCCTTTTGTAAGAAAATGTGGAACTCATATGCAGGGTGGTGTCAGCTCAGGACCCAATGCAGGAGGCAGAAATGAAATCAGAAGCAAGCTGGATCACAGCAGGAGGGTAGAAGCAGAGAGAAGTGTAGTCAAAGGTGTAAACTTGGCACTCACCAGGGTTCGCAAGATAATCGTCCAAGAAATAACAGACCAAGGACGTGGTCCAGAAATGTAAACGTATTCCAGAAATCTGGTAAACCAGTGAATCACTCTAAAACCCTGGATAATCTAGAAGCAAAATCTTAAACCAGGTTTCAAGTCAAAGGAGAACAAACCAGGAGAATAAAATCGCAGAGAATCCATGGGAACCGGACACCTATACAACTGCTAAGGCCCCCGGGGGAGGTTAAGTGCCTGAGCCAGGTAAGCCATGCCCCTGAGTAAGCCGTGTTCACCTCCAACCTCTCCTACAACATTGGAACATTGATGACGCCTACAACAGTGTGTGACGCCCTGTTAGTCATGTGTATAAGCTGGCTATGTATGTGACCTCAGAGCATGCCAGAGACAATGGGGGTGCAGACAAATTGAAGGGGGACAATGCTTTTGAGAGCCAGCTTCTAAAGTGCACACCCCCTCTAAGATCCTGGCTAGAGTCTTGACTTTTAAGGGCTCACTTGCCCTTCAGTTTGACATCAACAGAGTCTAATACTTAAAAACTAAGAAACTGTCCCATTTGAAATGACCAGATATATGTGCAGTGAATAGACATACCTTATATCGCTCTTTGTCCTGAGGTGCAGGAATTGCTGACATTGTTCCTCAAGGGTCTGGTATATCTGTTAAGGACATATGGACACCTCAGGGAGATTACCAAAGAGGAAGAGTTCAAGCAAGAATTAGCTGAGATGGGTGACATTTTGATTGATAGGTTGATCTTATTTGTATGCAAACTATGCTAAGAGCAGTAATTGGGTCCAGTTGAATTAGAGATAAGAAATGAAGCACCAACAATATTGATCTCAGTGTTCAATGGTTTGTGGATAAAAAAAATCAGGGCAAGGTATGGGAAATGTCTGACAGACAAGTGTCTCTCAGACTGTGACAGAGACCCTTTCCAGAAATGTTAAGTGTATTCACCCCTGGTCCATTGAATGTCATGGGGATGGAAAACCTTCTCGGAACAGGACCATAGTGAGGTATTTTTTCACAGATGAGCTATCTTGGTTATTTGCTGCTGTGCAGGGGCAGTTCAACGTTAAAGACTTTTTACCAAGATTGTGCAAGTAGATCCAATAGATTTGGTAGAGGTCTGTTTGTGTCAAGCGTATGTATTGCATGAATTGACATAGTCTACATTCCTTTGTATAAGGATATTGTGCAAGTATATAACCAAAAGTGAATCAAAATATTCTCTAAATGTGTTGCTTAACCTTAAGGACCCTTTGTACCCTTTATGTATGAGGCTGTTTTAACACTGCAATTTTTTTCTCTGTTTAGTGTACCTACACAAGTTATATATTGGGTTTTTTTCAGAACAAGAAGGGCTCTATTCTGATACCATTTTTATAATATCATCTAATTTCCTATAAAAAAAACTAGAAAAAAAAACAAATTTTCTCACTTTGTATTTGAAAATATTTTTACTCATCTACAAAAGCTAATTAAAAAAAACTGCTAACTAGATTCTACTATTTGTCCTGAGTTTAGAAATAAAAGTTTTTATGTTTTTTTCAAGTTATAGGGTAATAAGTTCAAGAATTTTGCTATTTCAAAACCATTTTTTTCAAATATGGTAATCTGGCTACCATGTCCTATTGGGACATCTTTGAAGCCAGCCAATTCAATTTACCCCCATCAAACCATATCTTTTTTTAAACTAGACACTCCAAGGTATTTCAAATGCTGATATTTTACCACTTTCCATGCACTAATTTTGCTACCAGTTTTTTTTTAACTCACATTGTACTTTAGGTATGAATTTACAGCCCTTGGTATATGTCACTCACAAACAACACCCCAATATGTTTTCAGCAAGATCTCCTGAGTACAGTGATACCACCATGCATAAGTTTGTCGAGTTGTTTGGAGGCTAAAAGCCCACATTTGGGAGGTGCACATTTTATTTTTAATTTTGACATCTAGTCAGTCTCTATGCATTTAACTCTATCCATGCCAGGGTTTTAGGGAAGATACAGCGCTAATTTTAGTACTTACTCATAAAAACCAACTTCTATATATATATTTGGACTTTAATTTTACATTGTGTTGGAACTGCATGGTTCCCCTGATGGTGGCGTCACTGCATAGTTAATTTTTAAATGCTACCGCATTTTTATTAATTTGTTAACTATTTTTTCTTTTTAAATATTTTACTAATCACAATATGATTAGAAAGCTGGGCTCCATTGACTTGCATGGTTGAATGCAGTACTTGTAGAGTGGACAGTGATGCCCTGGGGATGTGTCCATGCCGCTGCAAGAAGCGCAGGACGTACTGGTACATCCATAGGGGATTCTTGGGATGTGTTTTTTGGACGTACCGGTACGTCCATAGGGGACTGAAGGGGTTAAGGTAAAGCTGGTTAAACATGGCAGTGGGAAACAAATTAGGAGTGTATACAGAATTGATAGGAACATGACAACAACTGCTGTCGCTAATGGAAATTGTGCCAGCCAAGCCATGTCTCTGAAGCATGTCTGCAGTTACCCCTCCAACACTGGAACACTGATGATGCCACATGTAGCGTCCGTTGGCATGTCACTGTCTTCATCGTGCATGCAACACTCCTGGGCACGCATGATGTGCTTTTCCTGCATGGGGAGCATGGAGCATTCTTGCAGCAAGGGATACACCAGCCAAGTAGGTGACTTAGGTAGTAGTAAGGCATTATAACATGAGGGTTACTAGGAATAAATGTTATGTCTGGGGCCTGTAAGTGCTAGGCTGGTGGCCATGTCAGTCCAAATTCTGCACTGGGCAGTACTTGGACGAGTTAAACCGACTTTTTCTTTGACTTAGCACAGCCTTAGAATATGTACAGGACACATGCGGAGAGCGAGACAACATTCAATGGTGCTGGTAGAGTTTACATGGCACACATAAATGCATGCACATAAAAAAAGGTTTAAGCTACAGTATTGGGATGTGCTAGAGACTTGTAGAGTTGTAGACTATGGAGATCAACATTGGTTTTGTCAGTGAAGATTTTGTGATAAGAAGAGGATGACCCAAACTTGTAAACATTTGAGTAGGCCTCTTAGTGCCAACCATGCATGTGATACATGTTTGTCAAAAAGAACCTTAAATGTTTCTGTAGTGTTGTGGATCCATTTTACAGGGGCCCAGAGATACTCTTGCAAACTTAACAGTACTTACATGGCTTCCATAAAAGAAGAAAGTAGCATGTTTATTGTCAATTGTGCTGTTTTCCTCTGGAGGCAATAATAATATTGTTCATTGTCATATAATGATAACAAGGTACTTTGAACAAAGTTGATTGCTCCCTTTGGGCAGCATCTCCCCATGGAGCAGGCAACCTAAAGCTGTGGCAGTGAAATGATGTGTTGTTTATGGGTCTTTCTGCCTTAAGTTTTGTCTTCAGCAAGTGAAATACACGCTTGCACCATTCCAGAATATTCCACTTCTTTGTCTGAAGAAAACTTCTGGGTTGCTTTCGCATTGTGTTTTGGGTCATTGTCCATCTGTAAAGTGAAGCGCCGTCAAATCAACTTCGCTGAATTAGGCTGAATCCGAGCAGACAATATATCCCTATACACTTCAGAATCCAGCTGCTTCTGTCGTTTGTCACATCACCAAACACTAGTGACCCAGAAGCCATGCATGCTCATGCCATTGTGCTTTACATATGCTATGGCATGCTTTCGGATCATGAGCTGTTCAAGCCTTCTCCAAACATTTTTCTTCCCATCATTCTGGTACAGGTTAATCTTAGTTTCATCAGTACAAAGAATGCTGTTCCAGAACCGGACTGGCTTTTTTAGATGTTTTTTTTGTCTAATCTGATGAATGGTTTGCACCTTGTGGTGAACCTTCTGTTCACCACATGAAGTCTCTCATGAAGTCTTCTCTTTATGGTGGACTTGGCTAATGATATGCCTACCTCCTGGAGAGTGTTGTTTACTTGTCTGGATGTTGTGAAGGATTTTACTTTACCATGGAAAGGCTCCTATGATCATCCACCAAAGTTGTCTTCCGTAGTTGTCCAGGCATTTTTGTGTTGCAGAGCTCACCAGTGCATTGTTTACTCAGAACGTACCAGGATATGGGCCACTTCTTATGTTCCTGCTATCTCTCTGATGGGTTGTTTCTTTTTTGCAGCCTAAGGATGGCCTGTTTCAAATGTGAATGCTACACATCAAATCAACTCCAGACCTTTTACTTGCTTAATTGATGGAGAAATAACAAACAAATAGCCAACACCTATCCATGAAACATCTTTTAAGTCAATTGTCCAATTACTTTTTGTCCCTTGAAAAAAATAGGGGTTACATATTAATTAGCTGTAATTCCTAAACCCTTCCTTTAATTTGGCTCCTAGATCTGGCCTTACATAAAAAGTTTTCACTCACCCTCATCCACTCTCACACTCTCTCATGTTCTCTCACATTCTCTCAGGCTCTCTCACACCCTGCCATGCTCTCTCATACACGCTCATGCCCGCCAACCCCTTCTGTGTCCCCATCTCCTTTTCCCGCAGCTCTTGTCTTTTTCTCCTTGTTCTTCTGTCTTGTGTGTTCTTCTGTCTTCTTTCTTTGACCGCTTCTCCCTGCCATCCCCTCCGTTATCCAGGATTCCCGAAGCAGTTCTAAAAAACAGCGGAGCCTACCTGAACACCCTCTCCCTCAATTGGAGGAAGGGAGGAGAGGCTTTCCTAGTGGTCCTCCACCCTTTTGCGGAGGTACTTCTGGAGGCCAGAATATTGCAGACAGATTCACAGAGAAAGACAGGTGCACACCGCTTCCCATTCTCCGCAAATCCGTCTGCAATATTCTTGCCCTGCCCTTTTGCGGAAGCGGTCTGGGGAAGCCTGGACAACAAAGCGGACAGCGAAGAGAAGCAGGCGAAGATGAAGAGGCAGGACAAGAACAAGACATTGTAAGAGTCAGTGTGATATAGATAAATGCCAGCAGATTTGTTTATGTTTTGATTTGTCTTGATATATATTTATATATACACTACTATTAAGCTGTTTTTATGGAAAATAAGGACATTTCTAGCTGTGCAAACATCATTGCAAAACGGTTTTCTAATGATCAATTAGCCCTTTAAAATCATAAACTTGTATTAGCTAACACGACATTCCATTGGAACGCAGGAGTGATGGTTGTTGATAAAAGGCCTCTGTATGCCTAGGATGATATTTCATTAAAAAATCAGCTGGTTCCAGCTACAATAGTAATTTACAACATTAACATCTACACTGTAATTCTGATCTATTTAATGTTACATGGACACAATTTTTTTCTTTCAAAAACAAGGACATTTGAAGTGACCTCAAACATTTTAGCAATAGTATATATGTTTATATATATATATATATATAAATGTATATATACCGTATCGGCCCGATTACAGGCCACACCTGATTATAGGCCCCATCCTTATAGTTTGGTGCTATTTTAAAGAAAAATGTATTTGTAAAGAAAAAATGCACATTAGTGGAGTGATAACACAGTATTTTATTGAATGAACAAAACAATAAAAAAAAACACCTGCCCTGCATGTCCCGGGCATCGGGCGATACGAATTGCGCATCCCTGAGCTAAACCCCGATTATAGGCCGCATCCCCACTTTAAAGACTTAAATTAGGGGAAAAGTGTGGCCTATAATCTGAGTTTATATATATATATATATATATATATATATATATAGTATAAAGTTGTAATTACAGGAGTATGTGGGTTCATTGTGGTTTTAAAATAAATTACCCCATCCCAGCCTTGCATAGTGTTTATATGGCAGAAGCAGATGGATCTGTGGGCAGCCATGAACTCCAGCCCTTGGCCAAAAGTACCAGCTCCTCCAGCTCGCGCTTATGCTGCATTCTGAGAACCCATTAGCTTAAGGAGAGGGTGCTGGATCACCCCAGAACAGAGGGATCAGGGCTTTTGCTGCTGTCAAGAGATGTCAGACTACAAATTTCTTATACAGCGAGATCGAGAAGGTTGTACGTTATAACAAGAGAAACTCTGGAATGGCAGTGTTCTCTCTGTGAAATAGAAGAATGAATGGATTTTGGACCGGAAGTAGACTATCTTGCAGCAAAGCCACCAGAGATGTAGAATCAATCCTGGGGATGCTCCACATCTCCAATACAAGTTTGTTGTGTTCAGATGGTTCAGTCATTGAAGGGGGGTCTTTAACAATTGGTTAATAATTTATAAACATTTATTGACCTTGTTACTTAATAGGGCTGCACTGAGTAAGAATATATTTTTTTGGACGAGGGAGATCTGCAACAACGCTTCCCCATGAAGTTTGGGGGGAAAGATAGAGAGTTACGAGAATGAGCAAAAACTATAATGATATACAATTAGGTGGAAACAAGGTGGATATGTAGAGGCTTTCAATGGGCGCAAGGTTCCTGGATAAGCAGTGTTTTTGGACAATAAACCATATGAAGTTGCCCAATTGAAAATATCTGTACTTGAGGAGGATGGTAGGAGGTCTGTCAAGGATCAATCTGATCTAGTGGTTTTAGGGAAGCTTTGGAGAGTAAGTTTTGGATCTAAGAACTCTCTGCCGATGAGGCAGAAAGAAAGGAGCCTGCACCCTGACCTGGGTAGAAGGCTGGGTTGTCTCTGATTGAGGTGAGGAGAAACGGGAATGAGGAGATCTTGGCCTTCCTTGCGAGAGATTATGTGCCACCTGTCTTCTGGCATCTGCTGGAGTAAACCAGATTAGTGTTTGCATCAGGATTCCAACACCATGATTAACTGGTAGCTCCAGGCTACTTTTATGTTTAGGAAGCATCAGTGTTTGGTGTTTAATTCAAGGTGCCCTTATTCCTTAGATAAAATGCGAGAGCATTGTGCGATGGGAGAAAAAGAAGGCGAAAGGGACATGTATAGTGAGAGTCTGGAACAAATGTAGGAGACGTAGCACTATGTTCACATGTTTTGATCCTGCCAGACCATGAGACCATAAGTCTGGACCAGGACTTCATATCTGACTGTAACGTGGTTAATAACGGGGCAAAGTTATTCTGATATATTGGGGAATGTTCACCAGTCAGCCTGATACATAGATACTTTAGAGGTACACCAAGTAAACAAGAAGGAGGTAGCAAGGCATTGGCATTCGGGGAAGGATAAGCTCACATGAAATATTTCTGATTTGAATTTGAAATCAGAGAGTTTCTCTTATATCCAAATTAGATGTAAGGTGATCATAGGGTGTGTGATCACAAACAGTAGGTAGTCTGCGTAACCAAGGAATTTATGGTGGGTATCACCTAGCTGCAATTCTGTCATGTCTAGGGGGACAAGCCTGCCTGGTCCCATTTGAAATCTGGAATGAGTCAGACAGAGAACCATTTAGTTGCAGTCTTGCTGATGGCCTGGAGTAGAGTGGAAGGATCCAAGAGAGCATGCATGGCCAAATCCCATATGTTGTAGCATAGCTTGCATGAGCCTCTCGGTCAGGGATGAATCACGTTTGGTCTGGGTGAACCTGGTAGGGCTTTATACAGTTCCCCAAATTGTTTGCAAATAGTTTAAGATCTACATTAAGAAACAAAATAGGCCAATGGCTTCTGCATAGCTCGGGGTCCGCAATGGATATTGCTACCTTCCAGAATGGAGTTATAGTGCAGTTCCAAAACTTTTAAACTGTTTATAATATTTAAATGGGAAACTATCTGATCCTGAACATTTTCCCGATTGAGAGCTCTTGAGAGCTTCTAGGAACTCCGAGATCGAGATTGGAGTTTCAAGTGAGGCCGCCTCATCAGCAGAGAGGATTCCGTTAAAACAACTCCTCCATATACTCCACAATGTTTGCTGGTAGGTGAAGATTTTTTGAGAGATCTCTGAAGGGAGTAGGCAAATTATGCCCCTTAGAAGGCCGCAACCCGGACCTCGCAGTCGGCGCGCACGACGTGTCTCACACACGCGCGCGCCCCAGATGAGGGGGGGTGGCTTACCAGAGGGAAGGAGGAGAGGTGGAGTCCTCCATTCCCACCTCCTCTCAGGTGGTTCAGGGGGGAGAGGATCAGGTAATAGGGGGTGGAGTACACAAACCCTGCCCCTATATAAACCCCACAGACATCTCTCTCAGTTCTTTTTAGCTAAGCAGTGTACTGTGAAGTACCAACTCTAGCTACCTAGCGCTCTGTTACTACTTCCCTGTTTGGCCACGGATTCCTGGTTTATGACCTTTGGCTTTGTGACCCAATTCTGCTACCTGCTGCCTTCCTCGACCCCTGGCCTCTGACCCCGTTGACGTTTACCGATGCCTGCCTCGACCGTGACCCTGACTATTCTCTTGGATTTGCCCTGGTATTCCCACGTTGCTATGCTCCACTCCCCCACATGACAATCTTCCGAGGCCTTATGTTTCTTTTGGGTACAAAGGAACTGTTCTTCCTTCCCACGAGGTCAGTAAGGTTGTCCTCAAAGTACATGGTTAATACCCAGCTAGTAGAAGCTACAACCTCACTGTTTGCCAGTATCGATTTGTTAAAGCACCACGAGTGTTCTGGAGGGTGTGATAAAGCAGAGTGATAGTGGCATTATTGGACCATGTAGATATCCCTTTTTAAGCTTGGTGCAGGAATGAAAGGTGTTGAAATGCCAGGAAAAAGTAGTCAATGCGTGTATATGACTTGTGTGGCATTGAAAAAGTGTAAAGCCCTCCAGCAGTCCACTAAGCGGAGAGGTCATCATTTAAAACTATAGGGTCAGAGGTTTAGATGTAATGTAAGGAAGTTTTACTTTACTGAAAGGGTTATAGAAAAATAGAACCGTCTCCTGTCAGTAGTGGTAGCGGCTAATACAGTAAGAGAATTTAAACATTGATAAAATAGGCATAAAGCTATTCTACAAGACAAAACCAAGGACTGATTAAAACCAGAATCTTACATCAGGAATAATGAGCACTCTAGATGGAACAAATGGTTCTTATATGCCGTTAAATGTTTTTATATCTAGGAACTTTATTCATGCTCCAACCCTGAGATTTTTTAAATATTAACCCTTGTGTAGTTCATCATAAAGCATTCTTTTATAATATAGGTGTAAAAAGTCTTAGAAAAGAGAGTAAAGAGATTAGAGTTATAAGGGTGTCAGCCGCACTCCTAACAGCCCCTCTGCTTGCGTGATCACAGGGACCACTGATCAGGTTCCCGGCGATCAGTTAAGGTCCCCTCAACTTACCTGCTGTTTTTTTTTTGAAACACATTTACTTCACACTAAATGACAGACTATACAAAGTAAAGTGGTATAAAGGGAAAATCTAATATGTCTTGGATTAATCTATGTATATGATTTGTGTCATGGGTGAGCAAAGAAATGCTAAAAATGGTCACTTAGGGGAATAAAACACTATGTCATGAAGGGGTTGATATAAAGCATACCCCACTGCTATTAGAAGTAAGAGTAGTGTATACACTGATCAGCCATAGCACTATGACCACTGATGGGTGACGTTTGTTATCATGGCACCTGTCAGTGGGTGGGATATATTAGGCAGTAAATGAACATTTAGCCCTCAAAGTTGATGTGTTAGAAGCAGGAAAAATAGCCGCAGACCAGTCAGTTTGCCCATGATGACCCCTGTCCACTGCTGAAAGCGCCTGCAGTGGGATGTGAGCATAAGAACTAGACCACAGAGCAATGAAAGAACGTGGCCTGGTCTGATGGATTATGTTTTGTTTTACATCACGTGGATGTCTTGGTCCCAGATACTATAGCACACCTTCAGTGGTCTAATGGAGTCCATGCCTCAATGGGTCAGGCCTGGTTTGGCAGCAAAAAGCGGGACCTAGACAATATAAGGCAGGCTGATCAGTGTATAGCGCAACAAATTTGCTGGCCAACATAGAAGGATGTGTGTACCAGCACACTAAAAATCTAGTGAAATAAAAGGTAAGAGAGAGGTGGAAAAAAAAAGAAACGCAAACTTAGAAGTCATTTTAGAGTGAAAGAGATCACCAGTAAAAGCCAGATTTTTGAAGACAGATGCTGCTGCTAAACTCCTGAAGAATCTATGAACTGAAATCTTTATTTAAAGGGAACGGTATGTCCCATAAGAAATAAAGCTGACAATAAAGGCAGTACTGAATCAGGGGGTTTCTAAAATACTAAGTACCATGTCACCATATTTTGTGCCATAACATTTTGTTCTCACTTCTCAGAGATGCCCCATCTGCAATATGCACACATTAGGTTAGTGTTGTCAACATACCCCTTGAACCTTCATCTGCTGACCTGGAGGGCCCCCCCTTTGTTTACATATCATGGTGGGAGTAGCAGAGTAAGGGTGTCAGATCTAGCAGTACACCGGTGAATGGTTAGGGTTTGGAAAATCCAAACTATTTTTACTATTACTATTTTTAAGTCTGTCTTAATTGGTACTTTACATTTATGGACAAAATACAAGAAAGTACATTTTTTTACAGTTAAAAAAAAAATAACTGTATAATACTTAGTTAAATAATTATTTTGAATTACATAGTATACACTGCTATGGCCCTCCAGTCACATGACTATCTTTTCTACTTTTGTTACAGGTCTCTACAAGCCGTTAAAATGCCAGAGCAAAGTAACGACTATCGAGTTGTTGTTTTTGGGGCTGGGGGTGTTGGAAAGAGCTCCCTTGTCCTACGTTTTGTCAAAGGAACTTTTCGCGACACCTATATCCCGACAATCGAGGACACATATCGCCAAGTCATCAGCTGTGACAAAAGTGTGTGCACCCTGCAGATCACAGACACTACAGGAAGCCACCAGTTTCCAGCAATGCAGCGACTCTCCATCTCAAAAGGTCATGCGTTTATTTTAGTCTTCTCTGTCACTAGTAAACAATCCATTGAGGAGCTGAAGCCAATATACCAGCAAATCTTGCAGATCAAGGGTAGCATAGAGAGCATACCAGTCATGCTGGTAGGAAACAAGTGTGATGAAACACAACGTGAAGTAGATACAAAGGAAGTGGAGGCGTTGGCCAAAGAGTGGAAATGTGCCTTTATGGAGACTTCAGCCAAGATGAACTACAACGTAAAGGAACTTTTCCAAGAGTTGCTAAATCTGGAGAAAAGGAGAAATATGAGTCTTAATATTGATGGGAAAAGATCCAGCAAGCAAAAGAGAGCAGACAAAATTAAAGGAAAATGTAGTCTCATGTAGGAAGACACAATTACGATAGCCATCCCATGCTCATTTATGGTCATGCTAATTATTTTGTATCAACGTCTTTCGCTGCATCTTATCACTGTGATTGCAGAGGCACGCTAACCGCCTTGCACACTCATTGTGCAGCATTGTTTAATATCATTATACCTTAATTTCTGTTTAGAGTAATAGGAGATTTGGAAAAAGAAAGTATTTTTGTTCACTTTTTTAAAAAACAAAAACAAAACAAAGGACATTGCTACTGTGAAAATGCTTCATATCCACCGTCTTGCTAATAGACCACTAAAGGAGATGCACCTTCCATGTGATGGCTTAAACCTGCAATTATTTATACAAGATGCTACAGGATCAGGTTTGCTTCTTAGTTTATATGAGTGAGTGGTGCTTTAATAAAGTGACAGGAACAAAAAGGTAAGCAATCATGTGGAATACTATAATTCTTGAGAAAATGCAGTTGGTCAGACTTGAAACTTGACAGGGCAGAAACCATTTCATCCTGTTCTGGGAAGTACAGTGCTGGCTGAAACATCTGGATCATAAATGTTATCAAAACTAATTATTAAAGTGACTTGTGGTTGAAAGAAAAATCCCACTAGGAAGATGGTCCTTCGGAAGGAATACCATATTAAATGCATATACTAAAGAAAACCATAATTTAGTCTTTATGGACCCAGAGAGCGGATGTTATGGAAATACACTACCCGTGACATACATGGAAAATGGTCTATAAGCTTTGCCGCACTTTGTTTTGTAACTATTATGTGTAAAAATATAATTACATCAATGCAACATTCCCTCTTCTAAGTTCTACAAGACCAGAAGTATATACATATTTTTTTCCACCTTCTGTAAATAAGCCAAATTTGAGAACTTTGGAATCAGGAGGCTGTAGTTACTACTTCACACAGGTTAAATTGCCAAAAACATCAATTATTTTGCCATAAAACATGGCTTTTCATTGTTCCGGATTTGAAAGGAAAATGCCATTCTAAAGTCACTGTTATTCGTTTTTTTGAGGAGTTACAGTGAACAATATTTTTTTATTCACTGAAATGTGCAGTATCTTAATGAATATGATGTAGTTGTTGAGACAGTGCTAAGCAATCAACAGATATTCTGGGGATTTTCATAACAAAGTGGATACGTTTTCCTCATAGTTCACAAAATATGTTTGGCAAGATCTCACGTGCAGGATCTCACGTATGTTGCAAGCTGGGATACCATTCTAATATAACTATGTAACTTTGGAAAAAAAAGAGATTGACATCTTGCTTTCCACAGCACAAAAGTTTAAGAACAAAGAAGTGCATCTCCTTCCAGTAAATCTTTCACAAACCATCATAAAAACTCTACGTTTAAGTCTTTGGCTCAAATAACCCTCTGCAAATATAAAATGTGTTGCAACAAGCTCTGAGGTTTGACCCGCTAGTTTCATACCTTCACGGTGTTTGATGATAAATATAACACCTAAGTTATATATGTCATATAAGGCCTAAGTACAGAAAGAGTTTGCAAGTGATATATCCTTTAAAGAATATAAGTGTTGTTGTGATCTACACATTTGTTGAATATAGCATTTACCTTTCATAATGTAGATATCCTGATCCTGAAGTTTGTTATATAATACATCACTGTAACATCTCATAGTCCAAAAATTAGGTTAATGGGACAAACCTGGGTGAAAGGCAAGATGGCACCCCAAGTATCAAAAATCTTTAAAAAAACAAAAATAGTTGATGTTATCATTGACTTAATCGCATAGAAGTAAAAGTATTATAGCTCAGGCCCATGTAGGTGTGTGTTCCCAAGCACAATGTACATAGTTAATTGTTTTGCAAAATAGCACAAAATCTAAAACTCTGCCATGTGCAACTGTTACAGGCTACAATTTCCAATATTATTCAAGGTTTAAAAAAGTACAAATAAATTGCTCACTCTGCCGTTCAAAGCTCTGCTAACATATGGAAAAAATCCTTCAGGTATGTGTGGGGTTAGCAACTAAGGCTACAAAAGTAGGCTTGGCCACAAGGGGACTTCAAAGTGTGCCACCCTTGAAGGCTACCCCACCTTACACTGGGAGGATCAGGAGCCAGGTCAGGAGACATGGAGAAGGCCAGGAGTTTATAGGAAATGGTTAAAGGCAAAGCTGGGCAGGTCATAGTTAAAACACCATTCCCACCTCCCGGAGAGCAAAAGCTTCCCCAGAAGATGGGGATCACCTGCATAATAGGAACCTCTGGGTAGAGCCAAAGAGTTGCCAGGCGTGAACATGCATTACTCAAGCTAGTATAGAATTATGTTTCCCATGATATTTGCATACCTCCCAACCCTACCATTTTTTGTGGAGCTGCCCCTCAGTCCCACCCATGAGTTAGTTGAGGAGATCGTCTGATCTCCCCTGACTGGCCCAGGGGGGTATAAAATTGATGATTCATTGTACCTCCCATGTGGCAACCGTGTGAATCTAATGCTGAGCATAGTGAGGTGACTGGGTAAGGTAGGTGGGCGATCCCGCCCTGTTCCTCTTGCCTTCAACCCTGCTCTTCATCGCCTCACTTGAAATGTTGGGGGTATATGTTCAGCTAAATTCTTAGACAGCTGAGCATGCATCGTGGGATATGTAATTCTATAACAGTTGGAGTACTGGTTGTTGCAAAGCCCTGCTTCAAAATCATGTTTTTGAAACTTGTAGTAATTTGGTCTTACTCGTTTATATACCGAAAGCAGCTTTGAAAGCTTGAACATCGGTGGTGTCAGTTAAGCTGCTAAACAGGCCAATATTAAATTACTATACTATCCCCAAAGTACAAGTTTTATTGTTTATGTGTTTGTTTTTTGTTTTTTTTTTTTAAAAGAGCACAAGGTGTTCTTCTTTGAACAAGGGCATCGACATTGAAAATGTATGAAGTTATTGCACAGAACTAAAAAGACAGCACTTTTATTACAGAATTTACGAGTGTATTATATAATGATATTATATTCCTCACATTATGAAGTAGGCGAAACATGTCCATACCTTTCTTTCCAATTCCCTCAATTGTATGTCTATGTTATGATGTACAGAAATGACAAAACAATGCCATGAGTTTATACATGTACAGACAGGAAAGAGATACTAAACTGAGCATGCTCAAAATGAGTTACAATTCGTTGTATATATATATATCCCTAGAGACAACAAAAAATATGTATACCAGTTGGGACATCAACCAAGGTTATGTACTGAATATATGGAGACAAGAACCAAAACTATGTATCTTTCAAGACACAAACCCACCATACAGACGAACAAAAATAGGAACCAACATGAGTTTTTCAAGAAGGGAAGCCGTGGTAAACACCTTTAGACTTGGAGACCTACGTAGTCGTGGATTGATCCAGGAATAAAATATACTACTTTCTTGGGGAGATGTAAATAACCAAAATATGTGGAAACAAATTCATGCATGCTAAAAGACAGCCTGTAAGAAATAATCATTCATGGGACTGGGAACCAAACACTGAAGGCTATTAGGATCAAGCAATCAAAATAAAGCCAATATGATTGCAATATGTGCATGCGGTGTACACAGAATAAATATTACGGAACTGATACCAAGAGTGCCTCCAGGAAATGTATATTAATCATGCATAGCCTGGCAGATGAATGGGAATTGTACAATGTTTTACCAGCTTTAGTGAATAAATGAAGATCATGACCAGTCTACCCAATAAGAAATATTACTTGGTGAGGATAAAAAAGGAAACATTGACAGTTGAACAGAAACAGAAGTGATGAGATGGAAATATTTTTACGGGAAAGCTGGCTACCATGTACGGATAGTCCTAATAGTTTGTGAATACTTGCAATAAGTGGCAGAGACAATTCATAAACAGAAGTTTGGATCAGTTGCCCACCGTCTTGCCAACAGGCATCATCGCACCTATTACAAATAACACACTTTGTGCCTGACCGATAGGTACTAAGGACACATTACCTTGGAAACAGGGACCAACATTTTACAACAATAGCAGCTACCATAGTGACTGACATGAATGAATTTATAGACATAAAGATGAACCCCTGGGATGTATAGTCTTAACAACAAAGCACCATATAAATGGAAATTGTAAAGAATTTACAGTCATGGTAAGAGAATGAAAACCCTGTCTTAATCAGGGTCCAATTCCAGGGAAGAAGAACATCAACCAGAATATATTCCAGGGAAGAAGAACTACGACCAGATATATTTCTTTCTTCACGCTAATGGAAATAACAGTTTTAGCAAACATCAATGATTTAAAGGGCCTTTGGCTTAGCCAGGACACCTTTAAGGCCCATGAGAGACTTTGCCAGAACGTTTAATATTAAAAGTGTTAGGGTACCAAACTTTCTGCATAATTGCTACACAGTGGCTTTTCAGCACCATCATTACTGCTGTTTAGAATCTAGTACTCTCAGTTCTTTTAATCCTGGCATTATATTCTGTGTTGATTGTGGACTCAATCCCACTCTACTCCTAAAGTAATTGCAGATAGCTCTTCTGTGAGTTGTTATTTTTTGGTGCATCTCTCTTCAGTGTCTCCTATACAAAACAATTCTAACCACTTTTGCCATAATTTTGAGGCACGTTTGAGATCAGTTACAAAATATGTTTGCATCCTCAGTACCACAAAATGTATGTGGTTCTCATGACAAGACGCTATGAAATCAGCCTCTGCTTCTGACAGGACACAGGATTGCTCATGCTGCATTTAAAGTCACAATCTATTTATTGATCTACAAGGCAAAAATGGCATCACAACTTAAGCACAATGCTCCTCTCAGCATCAGCACAGTGAAGGACCAGCCAAGCTCCCGTATTTACCATAGTTTTACTAATAATGGATACAACATACTAATTCAATGTAATATATCTTTGTGTGATTAAGAATTGCTGAGAATGCCTTCAGACTACATAAGCAACCTAGCAAGAAAGC
Organism: Spea bombifrons; assembly: GCF_027358695.1. Taxonomy (NCBI): domain Eukaryota; kingdom Metazoa; phylum Chordata; class Amphibia; order Anura; family Pelobatidae; genus Spea; species Spea bombifrons. The sequence continues at coordinate 79,469,025 of NC_071087.1, read as the reverse complement.
ATATCCTATAATCAATGTAATCTGGGAACACATAAGCATCCATGTAGAATTTCAGCACATTACAGGAAAGTCAAAAGATGGGAAAACAGTTCTGCATGCCACAAAAAAAATTAAAACAATGCTTGTTTTGTTATCTAAATAGAAGGAATAGTGAAGGATACGTTAGCAACTCATGTCTACCAAACATAGCACATTCTAGTTCAGACTGTACATTACTAAATACATCAGTAGAATACTCCAAGAATTAACCTCTTTACATAGGATACACACAACTGAGGAATTGGAAAGAAAACGTAAATTAGTCAATTTGATATTACTACTTTATTTTACCAATAGAGCGGACTTCTCTTCCTGTATTCATAAACCGTTAAGTGGATGCTGAAGGGAAAATAGTCGACATCAGAAATTCACCTAGAAGGCAGCAAACAAACCAGGAATTCTCTCTTCTCTATCCATGGTTGAAAACATGTTTCACTGATATACCTTGACAAAATAGACTCAGAGGCCTACAAGCCATTTGCCCTGTGTGTCATATGTTCAGTCCTGTCCAAGACTTCATGGTCAAACCAATGTGTCTGTACCCTCATAGTGATGAAGTCCTTATATAGATCCAGCCATTTGGAATAAGTCAACTTTTTGCCTTTTAAAGTGTTGTGACATCGATATGTATACAAGATATACATTCTAAATTTAGTATACCTTGATAGTAAAATGGGAGACAAACAAAATGTAGAGATTTTGTGCAGGCAAAGGCATGATGCATGGTTTGAGAGGAAAATTCTATATAATTTTAATCTTGGGACATTTAGAAATACAAATAAAGGGTTAACTACACTGAGTTGCACAGCTCAGAAAGCGTGAGCTCTTGAATTGAATCCCTATTAAACAAACAGTGGCTCGGCTTGAAGAAACATTGGCTGGCAGTAACTGCGTCAAGCTGTTGACCTGGCAAAACATGCTTTTCTTAAACAAAACACAGTCTCTAGTTGACCCTGAGAATAACCTTAATGGCAGCTCAAATCTTATCCTTAAACCCTTATTTGAAGGGGAACTCCGACCAGAGGGTTTTATTAAAAGTATCATTAGAAAGGAGCTTTCAAAAAGATTGTATTGTTTTCTTGAAAATGGTTCCAGATATATATAGTATAAAATACAATATTTTCAGACAGCGGCATAGTTATCATAATTATATATATATATGTGACAAGCTCTTTATCATACTGTCTTGTGGTAGACGGTAGAAAGGCTCAGTGTTAATTACCCAGCCGGACAGTAATAAAATAATTTAGCAGGACTTCATTAGCATTGCCATAGATAATAATTTTCCCCTTTAACATCCTAACACCTTACAGTGAGGAATCTGTCAAGCCATGAAACTAGTTAGCATGCGGCATTTGTGATGATTGCCAGACTTTAATTGACTGGTATCAAAATATATACACAGCATATTGTACACTTAGAGACCAGTAAAAACTTTGCCTGCATCACTATGAAACTCCATTTTACAGTGATAAAAAAAACCTTTCTCTGTACACGTTTTTCATTATCTGATGGTCCCATTGTGAACCATCAACAAATAACAAACAACATGGGTTATTGTGAACCTATAACAAACTTGAAGAAATAACTACAGGACACTGAACAAAAGAAATAAGTATAATTGTTCATCGTCGACTTCTAATAAAAAAAAATCTATTCCTAACATTTAGTGTGATATCAGTGGTCATTGTATTAAACATTAATAATGACAATTACGTAGAAGACATTATTTTGAATTGTTGATTTGTAATTCTCTGTATCCTAAAACCAGCATGTTAGCAGAAACATTTGGGTTGCATATAATATTTTTAAGTGCAATGCAACACTGACTCTAGATACAGTCTTCCTCAAATATCCTCCTCCTGCATCCCAAAAGGAATGCGTGTTATCAATCTTGTAATGAAATAAATCAAATGAAAAAGCAAACACCTTCTAAGAGATTTTTCTTTCTTTTTCTTACTAGCGAAAAGTAATCATATGTACTGTTTAAATAAGTAAGTTGTGGGATGTGCAGAGGTGGGTAAGTTAAGAAAAGAACTAAACATTGAAGTAAGTATTTCATAGACTCTACCTACTGGATAGCTCTTTTCATAAACAGCTATCCAGTAGATCATAACTGAGTGCAATGTTACTGTGAAGATACTTAATTCCCAAAAATGGCCTTTATATTTCTTGTCTATATTTATGGCATTCTCTAGCTCAGGACTGCCAATGCCCTTAACCCATTTCTGGGACAAAAATATGTTTCATTGGAGAGCAGCTTCTGCATGATATCATGTTTGATCTGTGGGTGGGAAGGAGACATTTTTGTCTGCCCCTTTTTTGTTCAGAGCGCATGTGTGTCAACTGATTTTTTTTTTGAGCGAAACATATTTTTTTTTATGGGAGAAATTGGTTCCCCCTCTTCTTGAAGACGCCAGTGGTCCCTTTATTTGTAGGGGTACGAAAAAGATCCGGCCCTCATGCAGCGAGTGGTTGCATATCCTTTCAGACCTCGGAAGATGAATATTTGGGGATATTACGAGCACTTACGTTTCACCTGTCCACATAATTAAAAAAAAACTGCAAACATCTGACCAATCTGAATCTGACTTGTTAGAGGAGACAGTAATAAAACAACAAGCCTCCCAGTTCCCTACATACTTTCCATCTTATATTTATTCAGTGTCTGAATGGGTGTCTTGGGGTGAATATATTTGGTCAAAATGAATACCCTCCCAAGGATATTGTATTTTTTTTTCTTAAATTTACCAGCTCTGGTTGGGTGGTAGGACATTGCTAATCTTCAGAAGGATATCTTTAGATCCATATGGAAGGGCAAAGCTTCTCAGCTCTCCCATTATAAATTGTTGTGGATAGGTGCTAATTGTGTCTCATTTTTACACCTATTACAGAGTTGCTCAGCTTGGTCAGATGCTGCCTTGACCGTTCCCTTTCTTGGGAACCCTGCTTCCCTGGGTATTTGGGTTAGTTTCTTCCTTCTCTGGGCAGGGGGACTGTGTTTGGCCATGCCTACTTCCCACCCATGTTCCACCAACTCCCTATCCACTTCCCCTGACCCTTGCCTTATTCACTCATACTAAAAGTTTTCTGGGACTAGCCCTGACCCCTTTATGAAGTCACTCACCCAGAAGTGGGAGAGCTTTGTGTAGCTTATTCTGGGAAGTTTCCAGTTAAGTTTAGGATTAACTATGGGTTGATACTGAACGCACAAGGTCAACTCTTTTCTTTAGATACCCTGATACCCTGGCTGCAGATGTCCTCTGGTACGTTGACCTTCCTTCCTGCAACATGTATCACAATGTTGGTCAATCTACCTGGAACTCACAGAGAACCCAGCTGTTTAATAACCCTAATTTACACTATTTGTCTTCGATCTAGGCTTTTAATTGTAGCCCCCTTGTAAGTCAAGGTGATTGGAGACTTTTTAGTGAGATCTTCAATTATTACAAGGCACGTATAATATACCCAATGCTAAATGCATTATTTACAACTACATCTTATCTATTCCTATAGGACCCTAAAGCATACAGGATCCAAACGTTTATTTTACAACCATACCAGATCTTCGGTACTGGCTTGTTTCCCCTGTACATTAACAGGTTCCTCATAACCGTGTTTCTGTGGATGTCTCTGTCCTGGCACTTATCATGCGTAGAGGTCATGCTCTGCCATCCAAACACTTTGGTATAACGTGTTTGCCTACTTAATCAGCATTCCAGGAGATCATTTGCCTGTAGATCCCATGGTGGCCTTACTGAACCTTTCTCCAAACACCCACAAATTTAAGGGCCAAATTAATAAATTAATCTTCTGTATTTGTACCACTATCCGGCTTTATATTGCTAACTGTTGGAAGGGTCCAGCACTGGGTATGTGGATCATAAAAAAATAAGCTATATTATATATATTCTAAAGGGAACTTACCAAGTCTTATACATGATACTTTACGTTGGTTCACAAAAAAATATGGAACCTATGGTTACAATACCAAGAGAAAGACAATTCAATCTGAATTTCTTGACATTTTAACCCCTTACAGACCAGGCTGTTTTTATTTTTTTTCTAACACTTATGTGGTGGTCGGGTTTAGCTGTCATTTTCTGAAAAATTGAAAAAACCCACCTTTTCTCACTTTTATTTGAAAAATCTAAAAAGACCCCTGCTAAGTTACAGGGCAATAACTACAAGTAGGATTTTGCTAGTCATTCTGCCCCGTGTGTTATTTCCTCTTGAAGCCGTCTTTGACATCTTTGATGTTGGCCAATGCAATTTACCCCCATCAAACCATATATTTTTGAAAACTAGACACCCCAAGGTATTTCAAATGCTGGTATTTTAACCCTTTCCATTCTACCACCACCCCTTGTCAAACTTTGTGGTGGTAATTTATTTTTTGTCGGGGGGTAAAACGTCAAATTTGGGAAGTGCACATTTTTTAATTTGGAACTTTGACACTGGATCCTACTGCCCCATGTCCAAATTGGGCTATCTTTCAAGCTGACTAATTCAATTTACCCTATCAAACTGCCACTTACCTGAGAAGAAGGGGGGGGGACAGTTTGTCGTGGTATACCTTCTGGCCTTCAGATGCACCGCACACACCTTGCTTGCATCTTTAATCGACTTCAGCAACATGGACTGTACGCCAAATGGGAGAAGTGTGCTTTTGAGGTCCTCCAAGTTACGTTCTTGGGATACGTCATAACCCCAGAGGGTTTTGAGATGGATCCCTCCAAGGTGCAAGCCATCAAGGACTGGCGTTTTATGGGGTTCGCAAACTACTATAGCCTTTTTATTTGTGATTACTCCAAGATTGCTGCTCCGTTAAAGGCCTTAACGAAAAAAGGGTGCCAATACACTTCAGTGGTCACCGGAGGCCGTCTCTGCTTTTACACGGCTAAAAAATAAGTTTGTCACAGCTCCCGTATTGAGACATCCAGATCCATTTGTTTTAGAGGTAGACGCATCTGAATCCAGGGTAGGAGCAGTTCTTTCCCAAAGAGTCTCGTATAGTGGTCCACTGCATCCCTGTGGTTATTTTTCTAGGAGAATCATTCAGGAAATATCAACAAGAACAAGGAACTCCTTCCCTTCATCCTCGCCCTGGAAGAGTGGCAGCATCTTCTGGAGAGCGTTCCAATTCCTACAATGATTTTGATGGACCACAAGAATCTACAGTATATTGAAATTGCCAGGTGCACGTACCAAGGATCCCGTGTCCCGGACCTTTTGGTGGCCAGACTGGGCTAAAAACACAGTCTCCTTTGTTCGTTCCTGTGTTAAGTGTGCAGCTAATAAACCCTCCAGGAGGCCTCCCGCTGGGTTACTCCACCCTCCGCCTCTTCCTTCTACTCTTTGGACTCACATAGCAATGGGCTTTATTGTGGATTTACACAACTCCAAGGGGTATACCGTGATATTCAGGATGGTAGATCGCTTCTCTAAAATGGCTCACGATACCCACTGCTTCTGCTTTAGCAGATGTCTTCATATGTGAAGTTGTCCGCCTCCATGGGTTGCCTACTGAGATTGTCTCTGACAGAGGCACACAATTTATAGCACGCTTTTGGTGAGTTTACTAAAACTTTGGGTATTTCTCTAGCCTTCTCCTCAGCATATCATCCTCAGACCAACAGGAAAGCTGAGAGGGCCAACCAACACCTCAAACAATATTTTCATCAACAACCATCAGGACAGTTGAGTTGACCCTTTGCGGAATTTGCCTGCAACAACTCTGTGCAGGATTGGTTATGTGGTCTCCATCTGCAACCTTTTCCTGGGGCATTTCCTGATTCTTTTGTTACAGCTGTGGAGGAGATCCACCAATCTACCTGGGCATCAGTGCAAACTGGGTTAGAACAGGCGGGCAGACATCCAGAACTACAGGCTAATAAGAGGTGTTCTTGTACTACTGTTTACTTGCCTGGAGATAAGGTGTGGTTGTCTACTAAGTAGGGCTGCAACTAACGATTATTTTAATAATCGAATAGTTGGCCGATTATTTTTTCGATTAATCGGATATAAAAATGCACATTTTCTTTAATTTAAAATAATGTAATAAAAAAACTTACAATTTACACTTTCATCTCTTTATCGCAATGGCATTTCTCTATTCACCTTCTTATTTTACTGATATAATAATAAAAGCTACAAGAACCCAAACACAGTGTTTCTCAAACTAGATTTTAATACAAAGTTATTAGTAAATATTAATTCATATGTTAACTATTTTTCATATTTAATAAAAACTATGAGAAAAAAGCTTTGTTTATATTTTCTTTTATTTACCAAACTGCCCCCAGTTATGCACATCTGACCCCCAGCTTGCCACTCTGCCCCAGATATACCTTATACCTCCTATATGCCAGAGATTCCACTGTGCCCCCTGATATGCCGTATACTCCTTATATGCCAGTGATATGCAGCTGAGCCCCCTGATATACCTTTTACCCCCAGATATGTCTTATGCCCCCTGATATGCCTAATATCTATATGTCTTATACCCTCTATATGCCACTGTGCCCCCTGATATGCCTTATAACTTCCAATATGCCACTCGTCCCCATTTATGCCTTATACCTCCCTAAATGCCACTCCGCCCCCTGATATGCCACTCCACCCCTCATAAATGCCCTGCACCACCCTGAAATTCATTATACTTCCTGATTCACCACTCTAACTCCCCCAGATATGCCACTCTGCCTCCCTGAAATTCCTTACACCACTCTGAAATTACATTACACCACTCTGCCTCCTCCCCCCTCCCATACCCACTCTGCCTCCTCCCCCCTCCCATATACCACTCTGCCTCTCCCCCTTCCCATTCACCACTCTGCCTCTCTCCCCCCTCCCATACACCACTCTGCCTCTCTTCCCCTCCCTTACACCACTCTGCCTCCCTCCCCCTCCCATACACTCTTCCTCTCTCCCCCTCCCATACACCACTCTGCCTCTCTCCCCCTCCCATACACCACTCTGCCTCCCCCCCTCCCATACACCACTCTGCCTCCTGTCAGCAACAGAGGTTCACAAGGCACCAGGGAGTCGGGTAGAGAGGCAGAGTGGTGTATGGGAGGGGGGAGGAGGCAGAGTGGTGTATGGGAGGGTGGCTCCCATACACCACTCTGCCTCTCTCCCCCCTCCCATACACCACTCTGCCTCTCTCCCGACTCCCTGGTGTTTTGTGAACCTCCGTTGCTGACAGGCACTTTCACTGCAGCTTCATAGAAGCCTCAGCATAAGTGAAGGGGAGTATCGGAGGCTGTCTGTGCGCATCGCGCAGACCTCCACCAGCTGACAGAGAGGATGATCCTCTGCAGGAGACCTCGATTCTCTGTCAGCCGGTGGGGGTCTTCACAATGTGCACAGACAGCCTCCGTTACTCCCCTTCACCCAGCGGAAGTGGAGGGGAGAGGCGGAAGTTGTCTGTGCGCATCACACGGACAGCCACCGGCTGACAGTGAAGGGAATCCAAGTCCCCTGCAGCGTTGCGGGGGATCTGGATTCTAGTGGTATAATCCGATCTCTGTTTGAGGTCGGATTATATAAGGAGAGGAGTTTTTCAGAGCATTAATGATTTTCATTATCGATTATTATCGATTTTATCGATTAGTTGTTGCAGCCCTACTACTAAGTACCAGAGACTCAAAGTGCCCTCCATGAAACTAGCTTCACACTTCATCGGTCCTTTTCCAATCATCCGTCGCGTGAATCCAGTAGCATATAAACTCTCATTGCCCAGAACTCTCCGTGTTCCACTAGTGTTTCATGTTTCCCTGATTAAACCATTGATTTGCAATCGCTTCACCACTCCTAGTTCACTTTCCACATATGCTCCTGCCAGAGGTACATTGGAACGGAGTCCTCAAACGATCCTCTGCTCACATAGACATCAGTGGAGGTTTGCAATACCTTGTACATTGGAGGGGACAAGGACCGGAGGATCTTTCCTAGATGCCTTAATCACGCCTTTGTGCTTCTCTTTGGTGTGTGCTTTTCTCGCCAGACGGCGAGTTTGTCCTAGTGAGGGTCGCCCCGAGGCTACCCCTTTCAGGAGGGGTACTGTCACTTACCTGAGAAGAAGGGGGAGACCCCCCGCTTCTAACTCACAGCAGCAGCTGCTGCGAAGAAGGGGGAGATCTCCACTTGTACTACACAACAGCCTTGGCTGCTGCAAAGAAGGGGGAGATCTCCCGTCTCTGCACAGCAGCCGCAGCAACTGCAGACAAGAGGCAGGTCCGGCTCCTCCGTCGAAGCAGCATTCTCCTCACGCCCTCTGGTATCCTGACTTCGGCTAGCTCTACAACATTACTGCTCTCTGGCACCCTGATCTCGGGTTGTCTGACTGTGAACCCTTATTCAGGCCCTGCCTGATATCTGTGTTTCCACCTACGCTGTGCTGGTATTTTAAACCTTTCTGTGCACTGATTTTACCACCAGCCATTATCAAAAGTTATGGTGGTATTTTTAGTGTTGGTTTTTTTTCACACACATATAAAAAATATATTTTACTTATCTGCAATAGCTAATGATTCTACTGCTAAATAGATTCTACTATTTGTACTGAGTTTAGAAATACCCAATGTTTTTCAGTTTTTTTGCCAAGTTTTAGGCAGTACCATAGACTTAGCAACAAAGTGGAGTGCCAGTCAGCGGTTGCAAAATCCAGTAAGGTGTTGGCGTGCATAAAGAGGAGTATTAAGGAAAAAGTGATACTCAGCGCTTAAAATGAAAATGCCAGATATCTGGTGTAATGACACAACTTAAACAAGTATAATACCTTGGTGCTGCAGAACCAACACACTGACCACAAGTGTGTAAAGGATATTACACAAAACAAAGAAATAAAGTGCTGCGCAAAATTTACAAACGACACCACAATATGTGCGGAAATTAAATAATACTTAAATTCATTAAAATGGATTCTTCAATAGGTTCCTCTGTTGAGAAGCCCATAGAGCCCCTTCTGGGGAATGGAGTTTCTTCTTTGTACCGGTGTACCAGAAAAGACCGGAGGAGAAAGAGTTAAAAAAGTAGTAACTTTAATATAAATAAAAAAATATAGTATCTTACATATAAGAACACTTTAACGCTCCCGTGGGAAGGACCGGAATAATGCTGTGTTATAGCAGGAACAGCTTGGTTCTCTCAGGATTCCTCTGTGTCCACTTCCTCAATGGGCGTATTCAGCACAACGCGTTTCACCAATTGGCTTCCTCAGGATGCTCAAGAAAGACTAGAAAAACGCAACTTGTTTTCACTTGAAAAGAGACGTCTAAGAGGGGATCTGATCACATTGTACAAATACATACAAGGTCAGTATAAACAGCTCTCTAGTGATCTATTCACCAATAGGTCTCTACAAAAGACAATGGGTCATCAGTTGAGACTTGTGGAAAGGAGATTTTAGCATAGGCATAGGAAAAGGTTCTTCACAGTAAGAACAATAAGGTAAAAAAGAAAAAATGGTTCTGCACTCAACTCCCAGGAAGCTGGGTGCTAGCAGGAAAAAAGGGACAGCACAAACCCTCTTGAAGCACACAAAAAAAGAAAAGGAATCCCAGCACTCCAAACAGCTTCCAATCTCTAGGATACTTTATTAAGAGAGAGAGCAAACAAAAGCAACGTTTTGGCCAAACAGGGCCTTTGTCAAGCTTCCTTGACAAAGGCCCTGTTTGGCCGAAACATTGCTTTTGTTTGCTCTCTCTCTTAATAAAGTATCCTAGAGATTGGAAGCTGTTTGGAGTGCTGGGATTCCTTTTCTTTGTTAGTAAGAACAATAAGAACATGGAACTCTCTACCTAAGGATGTTGTATTATCTAACTCTGTGGCTATTTTTAAGAAAGGTCTGGATGTTTTTCTGGTTAAGCATAACATAAAGGGCTAAAAGGACAGTCGTATTAGCAAGTTGATCCAGGGAGCAATCTGATTGCCACTATGGAATCAAGAAATAATTTTTTCCCTGTTATGGCATAATTGGTAATTGTCCCAAGTAGGGTTTTTTGCCTTCTTTTGGATCAACTTTAGAACTAGGTATGTTTGAAAGGTTGAACTTGATGGACTTAAGTCTTTTTTCAACTATATTATACTAAGTAGCATACTGCTATTTTGAAACATTTTTTTTCAAAACTTATCATTGTGTCCCCATGTGCTATTTGTGACATCTTTGAAGCTTGACCAGCTCAATTTACCCCCATCAAACCATATATTTTAGAGAGCTAGACACCCCGGGTTATTTCAAATGCTAGTATTTTAACTCTTTCCATGTACAAATTCTACTATCGTCCTTTGTCAAACTTTGCGGTAGTAATTGTTTGTTTGGTTTTTTTTACAAACGTATTTTTGGTATGAATTTACAGCACTTGGAATATGTCACTGTCAAACAACATCCCAATATGTTTTCAGCAACATCCCCTGAGTACAGATATACCACCCATGCATGGGTTTGTTGATCAGTTCAATTTACCCCATCAAACCATCTATTTTTGACTAGACACCCCAGGGTATTTCTTATGCTGGTATTTTAACTCTTTTCATGCACTTATTCTACTATTACACATTGTGATTCAGGTATGAATATACAGCTTCTGGCATATGTCAGTTTCAAACAACACCAAAATATGTGCTCATCAACATCTCCTGAGTACAGTGATATCACCCATGTATAGGTTTGCCGGTCTGTTTGGGGGCCAAAGGGCCACATTAGGGAAGTGCCCATTTTTTCAGTGTTGAACTCTGACATTTGGTGATTCTGTTCCCTTGCCCTATTTAGGACATCTTTCTGAAAACACCCTAGGGTGTCACGGACTGGGTCCAAGCAGATGACTAAAAGGACCCAGCGCGCCCAAAGATTGTGTGCAGGAGTCACAATGCAGTAGTGGAGTTGGACAGGGCCTGGTTGCAGGGTGACCACACTCACCCAGGAGATGAGCACCTAGGGTTGTGCAGCCAAACACCAGCGCCCTGATATGGCAGCGGATGTAGTCCAGAACAAAGCGAAATCCTGTAGGAACCCTGGAGCAGGCATGAAACATATCACTAGAATACGTACAGGATGCTGCAGGCAGGGAGTATGGAAGCTAAGCAAAGGGTATAGCAGAAACATAACAAGCAAGGGACAGGGAGACCAGGCACGAAACATAACCAGACAAGATATACAGGATACAGGGCACTACAGTGAACCAGACAAGGAATGAACATTACTAGACAAGATATACATGATACAGGGCACAACAAAGGACAGGGAAGAAGGCAAGGAACACAGGGGAAGGAGTGAGGAGCCGGAAACCTCGGACGCTTCTCCTATAAGCAAGGATAGGACATATTAACTGGGACATGGGGAGAGGATAGAGGAACCGGAATCCTCAGCTGATTCAAGGAAGAAGGGCAAAAGGTACATAAGAGACAGACAAACATGAATACAGGAACTAGCCTAAGACTGATTGATAACAATTGGAGATTCCGTCACATGATATGGCCATAGTATGCTTAGCCCACCACTACGCCAAAGTACTCCAATGACGGTGGGTCCTAACGCTAATCCCTGCTGACAGTGGTACGAAACAAACCAAACATGTAAACCAAACATGTAAACCAAACATGTAAACCAAACACATAGCACTGAGACATACCTTAGACTGAAGACTGAGACAAACAGAACACACAGGTGGGGCACACCTTATAAAGGAAACAGAGCTGAAGCAAAGAGCTGAAGCAGAAACAAGGAATGGAAGATCAGAACAAAGCAAAAGGAAATCCAGAAATGGATCGAAGCAAAACAGGGAAACTAAAGCAAGACAGATATGCAGCTCCGCAGCCTGGGCAGAACGTGACATAGGGTACTTTAAATGCTGGTATTTTAAATTTTCATGGCAAGATTATTGGGAAGATACAGAACCAATGACTTTCTCATAAACAATTGTTTTATATATTTTTTTACATTCTTGGATATATTTTTTTGAACTGGATGATTCACCGTACGATGTCATCAATGGGGTCTTATTTTTTCAATGTTATCATATTACTTATTTTTACATTAATCTTTTTAATTTATCTCTCTGTTCACATAGTAATTAGTGAGCTAGGCTCCATTGAGTTGCATGGTTCGCTGGAGAGACTCTCTGGAAACTCTTTTATTTTGAGTGGGTGCCGCCATCTTCTTAGGGGCAGCATGTCTCTAACAGGTTGCTGTCACGAATGCGCACTGCTCCAAGCGGGCACGTGACTTATTTTAGCGGTAAGAGGGTCTAAATTTGTCTTCACTAGACCGGAAAAAAATGATAACACGCCCCACTTACACACCTCCCACTATATTATAAAGATAGGTAATGCTGCCACCAAACCTGGTTAAAACGCTCAACTTACATCTTAATTTACTGTCCCTAAATAGCTGGTGAAAGATACCCGAACTACGGATTATTAAATAAATCTCTTAAATGGAAAAGGTGGTTCTTTTATCAGACAAAGGCAGGAACTTCATAAATGAATGATTTATTATGAAATAAAAATTATTTACAGTACATATAAAAAAACAGATATTAACAATTTAGTCACACCAAACATATACAAATAAAAGGGAGAAGAATTAATAGAAATTCTTCCTACATAAGTACTTGATTCTATTCTCAGCGGAGCATCCAACAAGAAAAATGGCGACTTATTGCAAAAAATGGGGCCCCTGACTTTTTTTTGTGTCGCTGAATGCCTCTATATAGAGGCACTTTAGCAACACTGGCTAAGCTTAGGAGGTGATCATTGATCGCCTCCTAAGTACTTTTTGTTAGCCGCCAAGTGCCGACATAATTGAAAGGCATATAGGCTTTCATTATGGTAATAAGAGCGTTCGTAGAAGGAATCGTATGAGGCCCTTGCATTTTTTTGGTATTGCTGGATGCCTCATTGCAGCAACTCCAGCTGAGCAAAGAAAGCTCCCCCCCAGGACGTGGGAGGCATGTCAATTGTCGTTAAGGTGATGCATTTAAGTGACGTGCCTAGCACATCAATTGTTGCCAAAGGCTGAAGTTACTGTATTTTCACTCAATAAACTCAATTTTGCATACTACTAACTTCTAATGGCCAAATCTTTGAAAACTTTTTATTTTTTCTTATAATTTTTTTGTTGCATATTTTGTAGTATTCAAACCTTGATGCTGCAGCGTGTCACGGTGTATCTTTTAATTTGAAACCAATAAAACATGTTAATGTTAAGTTCCAATGTTGCATTAGATAGCATCTAGTTGTAATTTTATTATGAGAATTTAAAATATATATATATATATATATATATAAAAATAATAAAGCAACAGGTTAGCACATACAAGCACGGCGTGGAAAAAAATGTGCATGACTCTACATTAGTTTTAATTTGACTGTCAGTGTTTTCCAATTGCCTATGAAGTTTACACATTTAAAAAGTAGTGGCCCTTTGTGTTAATTGTAATGCATGATGCATCGAGAGCAGAGAGACACAGAGACAATAACTGTGACCTGCCACTTATAACAGAGAAACCATTCATAAAAAAAATATACCACATATACCAGTGGTGAGATTGCAAAATTAAACCCCACTGAAAAAGGAAATATTAGATTAGCAACACAGCTAACAAAGCTTTAAACAGAATAATAATGAAATAAAGGGGGGGTATTCTTGGTGCCCTCAGTGCAGCTATAAAAATGATAAAAACCTGCTAGAGAAAGCACAGAGCACTACTGCATATAACAGGCGAGCCGGGGTGACTCCATCAGGCAGTGCCCAAAAATTGATTCAAGTTGGCAGGAGATTTCGGAATAGATTGCAGAGAAGATCCAGTGCAAAGCATTAGCCTATAAACATAATGTCTGCATGTTATTACTGTCATATTACTCAGTCTTAATATGAATTGCAGCCTTGTACAGGCTAATTGACTTGATTATGTTAAGCAAACCACTGTCATTTCTGGAAAGCACTTGGTCTTATCTACTTCAAAACACAGAAAATATGCTTTTCTGGATATTCCCTTGCGAGTGGGTTTCCCATTCACAGATCGGAGGCTGTTGCATTTCTGTGGTTAGGTCCAGAAAGCAAGATGCGTCATATAATGGTTTCTATAGAAACCATTGCATCCTTTAGCTTGCTCAAGCATTTTCGTCTAATAAAAGCTAAACACCATTAAAAGGATGCCAGATACGAACATACATTGTCAGAACAGATTGGACCCACTTCTCCACCTACAATTCTATTTTTATACCTAATACATAACCTTGGGCTTTGCTTGATCTTTGCCCTTGATAAGATAACTAATATGGCTGGCTGCTATATTCCCTGGAACTCGTTAAAAAGATCACCTCTACCAAAAAGGCATATCAACAAACCCTTTGTCTATGATGATATTCGTTAAGAGCCCACTGCACAGAGAAATGGTGTTATGGTTTTGGGGGGCATCTGTTAATAGGGCACCAGATTTTATCTAATGTTATAGCTTAATTATATTATGTTTCATATTGCTATGTGTCCTTGTCACTTGATATGAATGTCACTTGATATAAAATGTACAAATACTATTTAATTTTATCCTAGACATCCCTGCGACCATGGGCGTAGGAACCGGGGGGGACAGATCACCCCCGTAAATCATGGGGGGGCAATAATGAAGAATTCCACCCCTAGGGCCGTAGGAATCCCCCCAATCGAAACGCTGTATGGCACCCAGGCGGAGGAGAGAGGGGTGTCGAGCGGTCACTCATGAAAGGGTTTTCAGCAACCGCTTAGCGCCCCTCTGTCTCCTCTGCTCCTTGCCGCCACCTGCCTCAGCACTGCCCTGAGTGCAGTGGTGGGAGGGGGAGGCGTCAGTCTCGGTGCCGGCGCTTCACATTGAGCGCCAGAATATGACGCCATATGCCAGCGCTCAGCAGTGAAGCCGTGCGCAACGTGGCAGAGCAGCGAGACAGAGGCCACGCGCTCCCACCACAGGACTTTAGCATGGTAAGTGAAGTACAAAGGGGGTAGGGAGAGGGTAGATAGTGAGAAGGGGGCTAGGGAGAGAGATGGTAGATAGTGAGAAGGGGCAGGGAGATGGTTTATAGTGAGAAGGGGGGTAGGGAGAAGGTAGATAGTGAGAAGGAGGGGAAAGGGGGTAGATAGTGTGAGAAGGAGGGGAGTGGGGGTAGATAGTGTGAGAAGGTGGGAGAGGGGGTAGATAGTGTGAGAAGGGGGGATAGAAAGTAAGAAAGGGAGTAGTAAGAATATTGAAATAAAGAGTGAGAGAATGAATGGATTAATATGTGGATGAATTGTGTGAATGAGTGAGATCATTAATTAATGTGTGGATGAATTGTGTGAATGAGTGAGAATGAATTAATGTGTGGATGGATTGCTTGAATGATTTGTGAGAATGCATTAATGGATATGTGTATCATGAATGCGATTTAGGGAAAGGCAAAGATTGCTCAAGCAGGGTGTTTGAGCCTTGGGGACCAAAATGGTACAGACAGCGTGTTTATGGGACAAAGATGGCAGAGGGCAGGCTGTTTGGTGACAAAGATGGCTCACGCTGGGCTGTTTGGGGACAAAGTTGGCTCACTCTGGACTGTAATCTGTTTGTGTAATCAGGGTGCTGATTAGAACATGGCCAGGTTCTATGTGGGGAATGTGAACGCCAGGGCTGGCTTTGGGTTGTGCAACCTGTGATCTATGCCTGTAATTTATGGGGGTTTTATCTATACTTTTAATGCTGAGTTTTTATGTGAATTCCAGTTGATTTACACCTGCAAAGCTGGGTTTATGTGTTATTCTGTTGATCTGTATCTGCTATACATTTCCATTATTTACATTATTTATGTATACCTGCAAATATAGGGTTTGTATGTCTTATTCAGTTGACCTATACATGCACGTTTCATGTGTTATTTGATCTATAGTTCACAGGGAGTAAGTAAAAGAGAGGTGTGGTTTAGTGACTGAGGAACAAAGGGACTCTGGGGATGATTACAGGGGAGAGGACCTCTCAATGTCATGGTAGGGTCAGAAAGAGGGAAGACTGCACTGACTCTCAGTCTTCCCCAACCTGCAGTCAGTGTGGCAAATATTTTAATTTTGTTGCGGGAGCGGAGCGACTGATTGCATACTAGGGAGTGTGGAGCGGGGCCCAAGGAAATGCTTTCCTAGGGTCCAATTTTTCAATATTTAAAAAAAAATGTTACAAAGATTATCTTTTTTCTCCCCTATATTTATTGTTTTAAACGTACATTATTTTTACCAGTGTTTCAAGTTATATATTATTGTACGTGTTTGCAAAAAAAGAGATGGGGAGAAAGTTGGGTAGGGTATAGCGAGGAAAGAGGTATCTGATGGGGAGAAAATGGGGGTATCTGATGGGGAAAATGCTACCCCCCCAGATTTTTATGGGTTCCTATGCCCATGCCTGCGGCTATATATGGCCCAATAAACGATAAAAAACAAAGCTTCAGGGGACAATTACCTCATAATCCTTTTGCCACCCCTACCCTACTGGTACACCTCAGAATGAACCATGTGGTCTGCTTAATGCAAACATTTATTCTGTGGTTCTGTACAAGGTAATCAGATCCACAATACTCTTTATTGCCATAGGGGGAATAATATGTTGGCATGCATGATATTATTTTTGGCATATTTGTGTGACTTTTCTGTTCCTGTCATGTACTTGATTCATCATGGCAGATTTTGTTGATATCACTGGGACTTCACTCATCTGTTAATTTTGTATTTGCATCATCATACTGGCACTATCGTACTGCTCTTGACATCACTACACTCTGCTATATTTCCAGATTTTGCCTGGCTCTGGCGTATGTTAAGGAGGAACATATTTTCTATTGCATTACTAAAATATTGTCTTTATTATTTGTTTTTTATAGCGCCATCATATTCTGTAGTGCTGTACAATGGGTAGACAGGACATAACAAGCAGTATATAACATAACAATAACAACAAGTGAGGAGGGCCCTGCTCAAACGAGCTTACAATCTAGAGGGAGTTAGGATGTATTATACAAAAGGTTAAAGTGCCACTATTAGGGATGGAACAGCCACACCAGTATAAGTATTGTAGGAAAGGGTCTAGGAAAGATGAGCTAAAGAATATGGTAGGAAGGACATTAATGTGTAAGATTCTAGGTGTCCTTAAAAAAGCGGGTCCTGAGGCACTTGTTGAAGGACCAAAGGCAGGGGTAAAGACAGATAGGCCACGGGAAGGGCATTCCAGAGGATGGGGCAGCCCTTGAGAAATCTTGCAAGTGTGCATGAGAGCTAGAAATCAGAGGAGAGGACAGAAGGAGATTGTTGGATGAGTGGAG
The DNA here is from genome assembly GCF_027358695.1 of Spea bombifrons. Lineage (NCBI taxonomy): Eukaryota > Metazoa > Chordata > Amphibia > Anura > Pelobatidae > Spea > Spea bombifrons. The sequence goes on along the minus strand of NC_071087.1, from coordinate 79,451,673 downwards.
AGACTGGTTAGGAGTATATTTAGAGATGAGTGAGGAGATGTGAGTACGGGAACCGCTGTGAAGGGCTCTGAAATTAGGAGTCAGGATTTTGAAATGAAACCTGAAGCGCACAGGCAGCCAGTGAAGAGACTGACAGAGGGGAGAGGTGTTAGTAATGTGATGGGAGAGGAAGATAAGTCTGGTAGCAGCGTTCATGGTGGATTGTAGAGGGGCGAGATGGGTAAGAGGGCGACCAGCTAAGACGGGGTTGCAATAGTCAAGGCGGGAGATAATGGGGGCATGGACAAGAGCCTTGGTGGCATCTTATGTTAGGAAAGGACAATGTTGAGGGAGGGTAGATGAGAAGTTCAGTTTGGAGAGATTGAGTTTTAGGAAATGTGCAGACTCCATGTAGAAACAGATGAAAGGGAGTTACTAACACGATCTAAGACAGAAGGAGAGAGATCAGGAGATCTGGTTGTCATCAGCATACAGGTGGTATTGAAAGCCAAAGGATGAACAGAAGGGGTCCTAGAACTGAGACTTAATGGTACTCCGACTGAGAGGGGGAGGAGAAATGTTACTGGAGACAGAGACACTACAATATGATCACAAAGGTGGGATGTAAACCAGGATATGGCAGTGTCATGAAGACCAAGCCAAGTAGTGGCCCTTGGATTTAGCAGTGAGTAGGTCATTAGTAACTTTAGTAAGCGGGTTCTTAGTAGAATAATGAGAGCAGAAACCAGATTGAAGAGGGTCAAGTAAGGAGTTGGAATCCAGAGAGGGCTAGATGAAAGAGACCAGGAAAGATGAGAAGGTGTCGGGTCAAGGGGACATGTAGAGGAAGTTGAGTCCAGTACATGGGATGGCACAAAGTCAGAGGGAGTGCAAAGGCAGGGGGGGACTGTACAGATATTCCATATCTGATAGTTTCAATTTTATTTTTGAAGTATGTGGAAAAGTCAGAGGCAGTAAGGTTTGTGGATGGGTTAGTTATGATAGGTCAAAGAAGGGAATTAAAGGTGCTGGAGAGACATTTGGGGTTATGAGACAGGGTGAGATAATAGAGGAGAAGTAGGTTTCCTTTGCAAGGGTGTAGAGCAGATTAGTAGGAACGTAGCATGAGTTTATAGTGCAGCAAGTCAGACATAAAATGAGACTTCCATTAACTATGTTTAGCAGTGCAGGAACAACGTAAAAGGTGTTGGGTTACAGTCATGTACCAGGGTTGAACACGTGCACATTGTGAAAAACAAGTATTAGCTGGGGCTAAATCCTGAAGATCGGATATGAGGGTGGGGTTATAGAGAGAGGTAGCGCAGTTAGGGCATGACATGTTTGAGACAGGAGAGTAAATCGGTTGAGGATTTCTGAAGGTTGAGAGAGCTAAGGTCTGTATGCATGCCCCCCAACTGTCCCGATTTAGGCAGGGGCAGAGAAGGGTAAGGCTAGATCCGTACTCACCTCAGGTGCAGCTGCGGGGGGCACACAGCTGCCCGATCAGCAGCTGCAGCCTGCAGACTACCTGGGAGTTCGCAATCTCCCTCTAGTCGGCTCAACATTAGGGGGTGCGAGGTCTGTCACTTCAGACCTCACTTTACTGTTCCCTCATCACTACCAGCCGGCAAATAATGCTGAGCGCAGGGATATGACATCATCCCTGCGCACTGCAGCAATAGCCAACATGTAGTGATGAGGGAGTAGTCTGAACTGACAGACCACAGGAGACAGAAGGATGAAGGATGGTGGAAGAGGTAAGAGATAAGAGAAGGGGGGAAAGGGGTGTAAGGGCAGTGTATGTGTATGTATATGTTTGTAAGCTTGTATGAGCCGGTGTGTGTAGGAGCAGTACAGGTATTTGTTAGCTCGTGTGTAAGGGCAGTGTACATGTGTGTGTAAGGGCAGTGTACATGTATGTGTGTCTGTGTAAGGGCAGTGTACATGTATATGTGTGTGTAAGGGCAGTGTACGTGTATATGTGTGTGTAGCGATGCTACTGGGTATAAGGCATTTCAGGGGGCACAGTGGCATATCTGGGGGTATAGGGCATTTAGGTATATAAGGCATACCAGGGGGTATAAGGCATATATGGTATATAAGACATATGTGGCAAGCTTGGGCTCAAATGTTTAGGTGTCTAATCAGCAGGCATGTGCAAATGGACATTCACTCATACAATCTCACCCACTCTCATTCTCGTTCACTCTCTCTCATGCTCCCTAAATGTTTCCCTACCTTCACTTCCACGACCTGGCACGGACTTCCCCCAATCGTGGAAAACGATGTCACTTAAAGTGCCATTTTGATGGAAGTTCACCTTATGGCAAAATGATGGGGCTTTGGGTGACGTACTTTCCCCCATTGGAGGATTGGGCGAGAGTATGTCACTGGAAGCGCTGCCATTTTGGCTAATGTGTGCACCAGGTTATGTCCCCAGAGATACAGAAGTGGCACAGGCAGATTGTTTCAGGGGCAGAAGTGGCACAAGCTGGCTGCTAAAGGGGCAGCGGTGGCACAGGCAGGCTATTTTAGGGGCAGCGGTGGCACAGGCAAGCTGTTTTTGGGGGAGATGCCTACCACGTCAATGTCTTGCTTAGTGGATAGTGGTGGGAGTTATGCTGTACCACCATCAAGTATATAAGGATAGGCGTTATTCTGTAATTTAATATTTTTTTTTCAGATTTCTATTTTTTCCAGTTGACATACAGTTTAAAAATGTATGAAATATTGTATTTGATTGATTATAGGATGACCCTGATTATAAGACTACCCCCCAAAATTTGAATATTAATTTAGAAAAAAAGCCCCCTACATGATACCCCCGACCTACAAAACATCCCCAGACTTGTCCCCTGTGCTCCAGACTTCCTGGTGTCAAGTAGGGGCAGCGCAGGTGCTGGGGTGAACGTCTGCGACACTTCCGCTGGGGATTCTCTGACTGAGCACCGGAAAGTCATGCCGGCGCTCTGACTGAGCACCGGAACGTCACCCTGGTGCTCAGTCATAGAAGCCCCGGTGGAAGTGCCGGCAGCAGCGGAGGTTCACGCAGACGTTCACCCCAGCACCGCAGGGAATCCTCCTCTCTGGCAGCCGGTGCGCAATGCACTCAGACAACCTCCGCTGCTGCTGGCCGGTACTTCCACCGGGGCTTCTATGGTGGAGCACCAGAAGGTCATGTCATGTCATGCCAGCACTCCTTCACAGAAGCCCCGGCAGAAGTGCCGGCAGCAGTGGAGGTTGTCTGTGCGCATCAGGCAGACATCCACTGGCTGTCAGATAGGAGAATCCAGGCACCCTGCACGGCTGCTGGGGATACCAACATTGCCAACATTATTTTTTTTTTTTGTGTAGGGGGTTCCACATGCAGGATCTGCTCCGGGTGCCAAATACTCTAGGTACACCTCTACCTAATCCACAGGTGACACCCCCTCCCCAGATTTACTCTTCTCATGTTTTTTTGTGGCAAAGATGGCACAGACTAGACGTTTGGTCATCGAAGCATTGCGGGAGTCTAGCCATGACTCTACCAGCGAGGGCAAGGATGAGCTTATTTTATTTTTGCCGTTCAAGGTCACAGTATTGCACAGATTACATTACACACACAGTCTTATATCATATGTATCTCACATACACACTGATTCACATATGCACTCACCATCACATACACATAAAATACATTTTATATTATATCAATTATATAAGCCTAGGAAGCCTTGGGAACTACGCTGATTTAATAATATATTTATATTATAATACACATTCATTACAGACATGAGCAGTCTCAGACATTTAACCCCTCCATTACCATACATGATCAATCTCAGACTACTAACACCTCCATTACCAGACATGAGCAGTCTCTAATAACCCCATCCATTACCAGACATGAGCAGTCTCATTTAACCCTCTTCATTGCCATACATGAGCCTTCTCAGACAATTAACCCCCTCCATTACCAGACACACAGTCACACAAACAAGCAAACACAGTCACACTCACACAGTGTGTTTCTTATTATATTATCATATGCCTGAAGAATAGTCTTGAAAGCTTACAATCCATTATGCGTCAGTTAGCCAACACTGGTTGAAGAAGAAACCTGTGGGCAATTCCAGAGCCTTGGAGCTTAAGCGTACTTCGGTTGGGGCCTCTCAGGGCTTCTGTCCCATTAGCAGCAGGCTTTTTGTCACCCAGAAGAAGATAGATAAAGTTATTGTAAGACTCCAAAGTGTTAATCAATGAAACTCCCCTCTGAGTTACCATAGTGACAAGTCAGTGAGAGGACAGAGATTTTAACTCTTTCTACGCTATTCCCCTTAAAAACACATAAGACTGAGACTGTGTGAGCTCCAGTCTATAATGCCTAGATTGGCAGGGAGTCCTTCCCCTGTGGGGTCCTTATATGTGTGGGTTCTGCAAGCACGCCAGGGGTCTGTCTTACCTTGTGCCATGCTCTGCCCACCTTTACAGTAACAAACATCTTGTTAGAAACATAATTTAAGCAATCGTGATCACATTCAATATGATTCATTTTACGGGTAATACCTAGCAAACACTACCTTTAAAATAGGTATATAATATCTATATTCACATTTATATATAGGGATATACCTATATATGCCTTGGCACAGACTCTACACTCCTCCCAGTCTTAGTGACAGCTTGCTGTTTTCATGGCCATTATACTAATTCCACCTCATTATGTTCCAGCTAATAATAAATCGCCCATTATCCTTGTCTATGGTCACGCGCGCCGCCCCCCTCCAGCCCCCGCTGCGCGCGCTCCCTCTCTTCCTCCCGGTCCCGCCCCCTGCGCTCAGCTCGTTTTGAGGAGGTGCCGGCGGCCGATGCAGGGACCGGAGCCCGCGGGTGAGAGGTCATGTGACCAGGAGAGCGGGTGGAGGGAGGGGAACACCCGAAATTGCTCATTGTGGGACAAACTGTATTCTCCGCTAACGTGTGGAGACACACTAACGTATGTACTGTGAGCCTACCGTGCGCTCCACTCAGTGCTGTTTAAGTGCGGCTGTGTGAGGGGCGCTGAGCTTTGGGGCATATTGTGCTTCTGTGGGGTACACGCACACAAGGAATTAGTATGTAATGTGGCAGGCGCGGACACGCGTCCCTTTAAAATGCTGCTTTGCTTTGCACTGATCGAAACCAGGTGTGCACTGCACTGTTGCACTGGCTACACTGATTGACACTGAGCTGTTTCACAGGAGGAGATCTTTACGGAAGGTTTTGTAAGCGACCCTTTAATGACCGGTTGGGCAACAGTTGCTGCTCTGTTGCTATTGCATAAAGAACCCACTTTTTCATTTGCATATGATGTGACTCAGAACTGTGGAGGTTTTGAACATGTCTGCGATCCTGCACAGGTAGTACCATGAAAATGGTGATGTAAAGAAACCGTTTTGAAGGATGTCGGTGTTAGAGGGATGGACATTACATCATGTGTACCTCTTAATCATGGTGTCTGTTGTTAACTTTCGTTTATGGTAAATCAACTTTCCAAGGTCTTATTATGTAGCATTGTCGTTAACCGTATGATGTGTTGCCTGCAAGTTAAAGGTGCTATTCCGCCAGTGGCGTAACTACAGCTGTTGCAGCTGCGACGGAGCCAGGGGCGATCTCTGCGACACCTTGTTCCTGGTACTGGTTCAAAATTGTTTAGAAGGGGTCCTTCTGACCCGGACCAGTGCAGACCAGGTCAGAAGGGCCCTTTCTAAACTATTTTGAACTGGCACAGGGAGACAGGAACACATTGGTGTCATGTTAAGTCAATTGATAAAGTCAATTGATGCCGCTGTAAAGCCAAGGGTGCTTGCACAGTGTGCGAGCATCCAGACAGGAAGCTGCTGGAGAGGTGAGAGGTAAGCGAGCACAGGTGAGGGTATGTTTGTATGTGTATGTATATACACATTGGGAACTTGATGCAAGCAACTGGTTAAGCCGAACTAATTTTGGTAGTTGTTAGTGGAACAGCCACCCAACAGAAGTGGTAGAGGTTAATAGAGTGAGGGAATTGTAACATGCGTGAGATTACATATTGAATAAGGCTTTAGTGTTTTTAGCTAGAAACACTATATGGACAAAAGTATTGGGACACGTGACCATTACACCAGCAGGGACTTTTATGACACCCTGCTCAGAATACATGGACGTTACAATGTAGTTGTTCGTTGGATGAGAAGGCCTCGTCCGCTATCTCCTTTACAGTTCATCCCAAAGGTGTTTGATGGGGTTGAGGTCAGCACTCTGTGCGGGCCAGTCAAGTTCTTCCACACCAAGCTCGCCCAACCATGTCTTCATGTACCTTGCTTTGTGCACAGGGATTCTGGAATAGAAAAGGGCATTGGTTGAAAGCATAGCATCGTCCAAAATGTCTTGATATGCTGAAGAGGACATACTAAGTCATTTTGAACAATGGGGGTATCACTGTACTCAGAAGATGTTGCTGAACACGCATTGGGGTGTTCTTTGGCAGTAAGCTATACCAGGAGCTGTAAATTAATACCTGAAGTGCAATGTGTGTGGGGAAAAATGTGTTAAAATACCAGAATTTAAAATACCTTGAGGTGTCCGGTTTTCAAGAATATATAGTTTGATGAGGATAAATTGAATTGGACAGCTTTAAAGATGTCCCAAATAGGACAAATTCTGGACAAAGAGAATCTATTAAGCAGGTTTTTTTTTTAGCTTTTGTAAATGGTGGTTTTTTGTTTTTTTTTTTTACAGCAAATTAGATGATATAATCAAATAATGGTATATAAAGCTCTTCTTTTCCCGAATAGAACAATATACACGATCAGCCATAACATTATTACCACCTGCCTAATATTTTGTAGGTCTCCCTTTTGCCACCAAAACAAGCCTGACCCGCCGAGGCATGGACACCACTAGATATCTGCAGGTGTGCTGCGGTGTCTGGCACCAAGATGTTAGCAGCAGATCCTTTTAAGTCCTGTAAGTTGCAAGGTGGGTCCTCCATCGACCCTGGTGCCATGTGTTCTCCAGGTAAGCGACACACATGCACCTGGGCAGCGTAAAAAAGAATGCGATTCATCAGACCAGGCCACCTTCTTCTATTGCTCCAGTACTGATGCTCACATGCTCATTGTAGGCTCTCTCTGCAGTGGACAAGGGTCAGCATGGGCACCCTGACTGGTTTGCAACAGTATTATTACAGCTATTAACTTTTTCAGCAATTTGAGCAACAGTAGCTAGTCTGTTGCAGGGCACCCTTGGCATTTCACATGCATCAATGAGCCTTGGCTGTCCATGATCCTGTAGCCGTTTCATCGTTTTTCCTTCCTTGGACAACTTTTGATAGGTAAACACTCCACAAGAGCTGTAGTTTTGGAGATGCTTCAACCCAGTCGTCTAGCCATCACAATTTGGCCCTTGTCAAAGTTGCTCAGATTCTTATGCTTGTGCATTTTTCCTGCTTTTAACACGTCAACGTTGAGAAAGAAATGTTCATTTGCTGCTTAATATATCCTGCCCATTGGCAGGTGCCATGATAACAAGATTGTCAGTGCTATTCACTTTACTTGTCAGTGGTCATAATGTTATGGCCAATCGGTGAATAATATGTATGGGTACATTCAGTGAGAGAAGAAAACCTAAACACAAACACAGGAGAAATCTCAAAACAACCACTGTGGCAAAAGGTATAAAGAACAATCTTGTTGCAAAGGGGGAAATAGTAATTTGAAATGTATACATATATTTTAGTCCATTGAAATCTTTTATGTAAGTAAAATATAATCCCAGTGTAAGGTGAATGTATCATACAGCTAAATAATAAGTGACTGGACATCAGTAAATAAAACGCTTACGGGATCACACAGTACATTTTCAGAGTGTGCCTGGAAGTCATGTTGTCGTCACACAGCAGTGATGCGAGTCTTGTGCTGCTGATGCCATACATGGTAATCATTTGAGTTGCACCATTAGGGGGAGCCAGAGACTAATCAAAATATCAGTTTTTAACTAGCAGAACAGTGTAGTAGTGGAATAAAACCTGATTGCTCATATTATATATTACAGTAACCATTTCTTTACTGGAAGTTTTTATTACCCTAAAGACCAGAGGTTTTCTTTTTAACCATATGTTTGTTAAATCACGATTCCTCTTTTCCATGTTTGATGTAACCAAACAAATGAGGCTTTTTTTTTTTTGTTCACGGCCTGGGCCCTTCTGCTTGCCTGCAGGGTTGCGCTGAGGCAGGTGTCTGGGTGCCGTGTAGTAACTGAAAAAGCCAGCGCCAGTAGAAGCACTGGCTTAAGGGAGACCCCACTGGCCCCTACACCCCCCCCACACAGACACACACACAAACACGGGCATAGTGGTAGGACAGCACAGCGCGCCATGCTTTCTCAGACCCAACACGCTGAGTCTGAGCCAGAAAAGCTGTGTGTGTGTAAGCAATTATGTTAGTCTTTGTATGTACCGTATTTGCTCGATTAATCAGATTATTAATTTATGAAAAAAAGAAAAAGCCTGAATATAAGACGACCCTATAGGAAAAAAGTTTTACCAGTAAATGTTAATTCATGTAAACTATGTGAACATTTTTTTTTTTAATAAAAGCTATAATTGAGAAAAATATTTTGTTTTTATTTCCTTTTTTTCAGCCTGCCCCCCCCCAGTTATGCACATCAGCCCCCTGGCTTGCCACTCTGCCCCATGATATGCATTATATCCCCTATATGCCACTATGCCCCATGATATGCCCTTTAACCCTCTAAATGCCACTGTGCCCCATGATATGCCTTTTGACCCCCTATGTGCCACTCTGCCTCCAGAATTGCCTTATACCCCTATATGCCACTCTGGCATTTAGGGGGTTAAAAGGCATATTATGGGGCAGAGTGGCATATAGGGAGGTATAAGGCATTTCAGGAGGCAGAGTGGCATTAAGGGGGTTAAAAGGCATTTCACAGAGCACTCTGCCTCCAGAAATGCCTTATGCCCCCCATTTAACACTCCCCTCCTCCAAACTTACCGGAGCTTCTGAGTCCCCGGTGCATAGTCCGGGCAGTGTGTAGAGCTCTACGCGATTCGTGTAGACCAGGGCTCGACAAATCCCAGGCGCCAGGTCGCCATGGCGACAGAGAATTTTGTCCTGGCGCCTAGGTTTTGTCAGCCTCTTACATCCAGAAAAAATTGTGGATGTAAGAGGCTGAGTCACCACACGGGGGCGCTGCAGCTGTCTGGGCAGACAGCACAGCCACTCCGAGCCCGCCCCCGAGCCTGAGATCACTCCCACGGAGTGAGCCTGTAGGCTGAAAACGCGGTTGCTGGAAAAGCAGCACTCGTGTTTTCAGCTGCCACAGGCAGCCTCAGGGAAGGGGTTTGTGTGTTGATTGGGTCCCCACACAAGTCTGGGGACCTCACCCAACACCCCCCAGCTGCCTGATCGCTCCATGGGAGCGACAGCGCAGCGTTAACCCCTTCAATGCCGCGATCGCGGCATTTAGGGGTTAATTCCCGTTTTGGGGGCTTTGCTGCTGGTGGTCTGCCTGGAAGCCCAGGCAGACCAGCAACAGGAAAAACGAGCCCCCACAAGCCCTTTGATGACTCCTGTAGGTATGGAAGCCTACAGCAGTCATCAAAGAGACTCCCTCTGCAATGGCTGGTCCATAGACCAGCAATTGAGTCCCAGCTGCCAGAGGCAGCTTCAGGGACAGGGGGAGAGGGTTCTTCGGTCTCCACATGAGTGTGGAGACCAGCCCCAACACCCCCCCTGCTGCCTGATCGCTCCCTGAGAGCGACAGTGCAGCGTTAACCCCTTCAATGCCGCGATCGTGGCGTTTTAGGGGTTAACTCCCGTTTTGTAAGGGGCTCTGCTACCGGTGGTCTGCCTGGAAGCCCAGGCAGACCAGCAACAGCAAAAAAACGAGCCCCCACAAGCCCTTTGATGATTCCTGTAGTCATAGAAGCCTACAGCAGTCATCATAGACTCTCCCCTGCAGTGGCTGGTCTATAGACCAGCAATTGCTTCCCAGCTGCCAGAGGCAGCTTCAGGGACAGGGTGAGAGGGTTCTTTGGTCTCACCATGAGTGTGGAGACCAGCCCAAACACCCCCCTGCTGCCTGATCACTCCATGAGAGCGACAGTGCAGCGTTTTACCCCGTTCAATGCCACAATTGTGTATGCCACATTCGTGGCATTGCAGGGGTTAACATTTGTCCCCACAAGCTTGTGGGGACTAAATATCTGTCAATGCTGTGCTCCAATGGAACATCAGCATCGAAAGAGTTAAAAAAATGAAAAAAAATAATTAAAAAAAAAACCAAACAGCACTGACCTGAAAGTCCAGGGTGCTTCCAGGTCAAACGCTGTGAGTTTAGTAAGTGGGCTGATGATGATCGAATCCCTCCTGACCAACTGTTAGTTTAAAAAAATCCTGGCTCCTAACTTTTTTACCTGGCGCCTAGATTCACAACAAATTTGTCAAGCCCTGGTGTAGACAACTTCCGCTGCAGCCGGGAGGAGGTGCGGTTGGCGGCGGGTGTTGTCTGCGTCCATCGTGCAGACCTTCCCCGGCTGTCAGAGATCATGGGGAACTCTGATCTCTGACAGCCGGGGAAGTTCTGCGCGATGGACGCAGACAACCCTCGCTGCTAGCCGGTAAGTGTGTGTGTGTGTGTGGGGGGGAGACAGAACGATCCAGGTCCCCTGCATCGCTGCGGGGGATCTGGATCTTAGTCTCATAGTCATACCTAGTTGAGGTCTGATTATAAGACGACCCTGATTATAAGACGAGGGGTATTTTTCAGAGCATTTGCTCTGGAAAAAACCTCGTCTTATAATCGAGCAAATATATACTATGTATAAGCATGCTACTATATGTATGTATGTGTGTATGTTACTATACATGTATATATATGTATGTGTAGTTTGTGTGTTAATAAAGTGACCAGCGAGTGTGTTTATATAAAGTACACCTGTACGATTGCTTGTTAACACAAAGAGGTAATCGGCTAATCACATGGCAGCAACTCAATGCATTTAGACATGTAGACATGGTCAAGACAACTTACTGAAGTTGAAACCAAGCATCAGAATGGGGAAGAAAGGGGATCTAAGTGACTTTGAATGTGGCATGGGCCAAACGGGCTGGTCTGAGTATTTTAGAAACTGCTGATCTACTGTGATTTTCACACAGAACCATCTCTAGGGTTTACAGAGAATAGTCTGGAAAAGAGAAAATATCCAGTAAGCGTCAGTTTTGTGGACGAAAATTCCATGTTGATGTCGGAGGTCAGCGTAGAATGGGCAGGCTGGTTCGAGATGACAGAAAGGCAACAGTAACTTAAGGTATGCAGAATACCATCTCTGAGCGCACATGTTGAACCCTCTAGAATGTAAGCTAATTTGAGCAATGTCTACCCATTGTACAGCGCTATGGAATATGATTGCGCTATATAAAAAAACAAATACCGTATTTGCCCGAATATAGGCCGCACTTTTTCCCCCCACTTTAAGTCTTTAAAGTGGGGGTGCGGCCTATATTCGGGGTTTAGCGCAGGAATGCACAATTCGTATCGCCCGGCACCGGGGACGTGCAGTTCCGGACTCCGGGCAGGCAGCAGGGTTAGGATCCCTGCTCTCCTACTCTCCGATACCCTGAGACAGCCTCCCCTGCCAGCACTTTTCACGGGGGGAGTGCCGGCACGGGAGGTTATCTAAGCACATTTCGCAGACGTTCAGCTGCTGCGGCAACGCACGCGTAAACAACCTCCGCTGCCGGCACGTCTGCTCGATGTGCTTTAACAATATCCCTTGCTGGGACTTTCTATGGGGGGGAATGTTTCCCGCACCTTGTAGAAAGTATGCCAGGAAGAATGAAGGTAGTTCTGATGGCAAAAGGGGTCCAACCCGGTACTAGCAAGGTGAACCTACTAAAGTGGCCAGTGAGTGTAAATGTGTATATATAATGTGTGTGTGTATGTAAATTATATATAGTAAAAAACAGCAAGGCAATAAAAGCACCGAATATTACAGACATTTTAAAGTGCAGAGAGGGCCCAACATAGTTCTTGGCCTAAGAGTTCTCATGGTTTGTTTTTAGATGCATTGATATAATGGGGGTGTGAAAAACTGAATTCTTCTTATTGTTTTTTGGTATATGCCATCAGTTTATTTCCTGTGTCTCTTGTTACATTCTCAGTCCCTGATAATCTTATTCCTTAACAGATGTGATCTTAATGTTCCCAAACATGAGTCGGTGGATTATACACTCTCTGTTGCTTAACATAATGTCCCGTTGCACATTGGGTCTATAGAAAATGCATGTGCTCTTGGGCTAGTATTTCAGCTCATTACCGAATGACTTGTTTTTGAAGCATTCACCTTGCATAACTACACACAATATTAAATGAGCAACACAGCTAAGTCAAAATGGCAACAATTGCCAATAATAACTGAATTGTTGAAGCCTTCAAAACAACAAACAAGATGATAAGACATTAAAGTGCAAACAAAACAAAAACTGAATGGTATCTTTCTTTATTAACCCCTTTGTGACAATGGCTGATTCTATTTGTTGTACCCTTCTTGACAAAGGCTGTTTTAATATTCCTGCGGCGCTCATGTTTGGCTGTAATTTTATTCTTTCTCGTTTATAAAAATAAAAGTTTATTTATTTATTTTCCCAGGACAAGAGGGGCTTTCTTTATGTTGTTTTCATTGTATCATATCATTTACCATTAAAAAGTATAAAATATGGTGAAACATATAGAAAAAAATGACTTTTTCAGATTTTTACTTGAAAAATCTTTTATGCAGCTATAAAAGTTAATGAAAAAAACTGCTAACTAGATTCTACTATTTGTCCTGAGTTTAGAAATACCCAATGTTTTTTTGCTTTTTTCGGCACGTTATGGGGCAATAAGTTTAAGAAGCGTTTTTTCCAAATCTGGTAATTCTTCCCCCCCATGTGCTTTTTCAGGTATCTCTGAAGCCGTCCAATGCAATTTACCCCATCAAACCATATACCCCAGGGTATTTCAAATGTTAGTATTATTTTTTCAAATCACATTTTTGTTCAGTTTTCATTTTCAAATGTTAGTATTATAACTCTTTAACTGCACTAATTCTACAGCCAGTCTTTGTCAAACTTTGTGTCATTTTTTGCGTCCCCCCCCACACACACTGTACTTTAGGTATAAATTCATAGCTCCTGGTTTATGCCACTGTTGCACAACACCCCAATATGCGTTCAGCAACATCTCTCGAGTACACTGATACCACCCATGCATGGGTTTGTCTGAGTGTTTATGGGCAAAAGGGCCACATTTGGGACATTTTTCAATCTTGAACTTTGACATTTGGTGTTCCAATGCCCATGCCCTATTTAGTACATCTTTGAGCCCGGACAACTCAGTATGGCCTATAAAATGATATGTTTTTGAAAACTAGACACCCCAGTATATTTTAAATGCTGGTATTTTAACTTGTTACATGCACACATTTTACCACCAGCCTTTGTCAAAGTTTGCAGTAGTATTTTATGTGTGTATTTGTTGTACTTTAGGTATGAATTTACAGGTATATGTCACACAACAGCCCAATATGTGTTCAGCAACATCTCCTGAGTGTAGTGATACCCCACAGCGGAGGTGGGCTGCACGCAATGCGCAACGTTCGCCAACTGCCAGAGAGGAGGATCCGCCGGAGCGCTGCAGGGGACCCGGATCATTCTCTCTTGCAGCCGGTGGGCGTCTGTGCGATGTGTGCAGACATCCTCTGCTACTGCCGGCACTTCCACTGGGGCTTCTATGATGGCACATGACCTTCCAGTGCTCAGTCATAGAAGCTACAGCGAAAGTGCCGGCCAGAAGCAGAGGTTGTCTATGCACATCGAGTCTGGAGCACGGAGGATAAGTCTGGGAGGGGGCATATCAAGGGCACAGTGGTATATAGGGGGTTATAAGGCATATTTGGGGGGCACAGTGGCATATCAGGGGGCAGAGGGGCATATCATAGAAACTGACGGCAGATAAGAACCATTAGGCCCATCTAGTCTGCCTAACCTCAGTACTTTCCTTAGTACCTGCCCTTATCCTATATCTAGCTTGGCCTTATGCCTATCCCATGCTTGCTTAAATGTCTTTATTGGTATATCTACCACTTCTGCTGGAAGGCTATTCCATGCGTCCACTACCCTTTCCGTAAAGTAATATTTCCTGATGTTACTATTAAACCTTTACCCCTCTAGCTTATGACTATGTCCTCTTCTTGTGGTAGTATTTCTCCTTTTAAATGAACTCTCTTCCTTTATCCTGTTGATTCCCTTTTAAGCATTTAAATGTTTCTATCATATCACCCCTGTCACGTCTTTCTTCCAGGCTATATATAATCATTTGCCATTTGGCTTCTTCCTCCAAGAACATCAACCTTGGCACAGTGGCATATAGGGGGTTATAAGGCATATTTGGTGGGGGCACAGTGGCATATAGGGGGTATAAGGCATATCAGGGGGCACAGTGGCATATTTGGTGGGGGCATGGGCATATTTGGGGGTGCAGTGGGGCATGTCTGGGGGTATAAGGCATATCTGGGGGGGGAGTAGCATATCAGGGGAGGACAGAGTGGCATATCTGGGGGTATAAGGCATACTGGGGTATAAAGCATATCTGGGGGTATAAGGCATATGTGGGGAGAGCAGAATGGCATATCTGGGGGTATGTGGCATATGTGGGGAGGGCAGCGTGGAATATCTGGGGCTATGTGGCATATCTGGGAGGCAGTGTGGCAAGCCTGGGCTCAAATGTGCATAACTGGGGGGGGCAGGTTGAGAAATAAAAACAAGAAAATGCATTTTTCTCAAAGTTTTTTTATATTCTGCTGTTTGTTTTTAACATCCTGTTTGTTTATTAAATTATTTTAAATAAATGAAAAATAATCAACCAACTAACAGATTATGAAAATCGTTAGTTGCAACCCTACTCTAGTGATGTCACCATGATGTCACAAGGGTTTCCTCTGTTTCAAAAGAGATCCGTGGGGGTCTGAAAAGAACCAATATGGGACCGCTAGCAGTAATGGACTGCTTTCTTCTATAACGTTATAAGAGTGTAAAAATACAAAGTGTAAAATAATACAAACACAAAAATAATCACCTGTAGAACCCTTTACCCATCCCCTTGAAAAATAAAACTCCTAAAAGAAATACCGCTCCTCACATAATTTTTTTTTTTTTTTTTTTTAATATGTATGTTCTAAGAATGGCCCATAGCGCCCCCAAAACATGCCAAACATATGCATGTGGGGCCTACTCTGGGGATGTTGCTGAACAAGAACTAGGGGTGTTATGCGAAGTAGCAAATATGCTGCGCAAGAAATCAAAGCGACAAAACAGTTACCACAAACTTTAGAAGAGATTGGTAAATTAATGACTGCATGAAATATTCATAAATATAGAGTTTTGGGGTATAATTTGAATTTGTAGGTTCTAAAGGGTCCATATAGAACATAGGCCCTGTAAAAAAAATTTGTGAAAATTTCAAGTTTGAAAACTTGATATGCACGACTTTCAATTTTGGCAAAACACGCCAAACCTATGCATTTGAGGCATTGCTGTGCTTGGGGGAAGTTGCTTTATGCAGATTGGTGGGGTTTTTTTGCAGTTGGACAGGGCATGAAATCAAAAGCAGCAATGCAAAATGTGTTTGTAAAGCAGATTTTTTTACCACCCAATTTCGATGTGATTGGTGGGCAAATGAACACACAAAATATGAGATCATATGACAAAAAAGCCCTATTTGTCCTGAAAAGAAAGAGTGTTAAACTGCATTCGTCCTGAAGTATATCAGTTGTTAGTGGGCATCAGCTGACAAAGTTATATGTGAATGGGGTAAAAGGAGCAAAGGATTGGTCTAATCAGCAGACGGATTTAATTGGTTGCCATGGAGATATTACTTTTACGGTGGGCAGTTTGCATAGAGAAGCAAGAATAGACAAATAAAGAAAATCAGCTCCACGGATTTGATATTGCCCTACAGTACAAGACTGGGCAAATCTCAAGATAGCAACTGCTCCAAAATGTTGTCACTGGTGCCCAATCTCCTACAGTAGACGATAATTATGTCCATCCCTGCCTCCAATGGCCGCATTGCAAACGGTGAATCTTGCCAGTTGGGTTCAGATCACGTGTAGGTTTGTGACCTGCAGTGAATCTCTGCTGACATATATGAGTCAAGTTCTGCGCGGGGCAGCATTCCTTTCTTATGTGACCTGTATACTGTGTTTCGGGCACGTGTGCAGCTGGCAGGCCGGGCGTCTCCTTAATCTGCCAGGTTGCATAAAGTGTGCCTTAAATTCCACACAACGCTGAAATTGTTTATCACTCTAAATAATAACAGGCTGCGTTTTGACTGCGGGAGCATTCCTATGTGGCACACGTCAAACTAATCCACAGCGTCTCTGTTACTTTGACAGTGCAAAATTCGAAAAAGAATCCTTTTTCTGTCTTCTGTATAGACTGGAAACTAAATGTTTACTACCTAATAATCCTTTGCTGACTCCAGTAAATCCTATTATCTAATATGTCTACTTGCAACAAAAATGTGTCTACACCTAAACTTTTTATTTGTCATGTTACATAGTTACATGGGAAGGCTAGAAAAGGCCATTTTGTCAGGTCCTTAGTTAGAAATCATCTTAAAGTACTTAAAAAGTAATTCCATGATCTGACATTTTGTGCCGGACATGTAAGCATTCCCCTTAAAATCAGTGATTCCTGTGCGTGCACACGAGGGTCTTGGGTGACACCATATAAATTTAAAGTGGCCTCTTAAATGCCATAATGTGCATATTATGGCTGGAGCGTCCCTTTAGGATGGAATTGTTCCCTAAAATTAATAAGTGGACTCTTTTTGTCCATTCTGTCTGTGGGGGGGGGGCTGTTCAAGACCAAAAGTAAATAAATCTAGTTTAGCCAAAAACGAGTGTTAATGTTTTAGTTTTTCTTTATATGTTTTCTAACTAACTAACACATATTTCTTATGGTGGCCAAAATGGAAAAGCATTATCTATATGAGGCCTATCTGGTGCTTTTGTATAGAGAAATAATCACATGTCCAGATCTTGCGTTAATGACCTTTTTTTGCTGCATGCAAGTAATAGTGTGTGTGAGTGTGTGGGGGGGGGGTAGCCCAAATCCCCTCTCAATCCAAACACTTTTAGTGCCAACGACTAGCCCTGCCCTCGCCCCTACATACAGCAGATATAGCGTGCCACAGCTCGGCACATATGATCACCCAACTTAATTAAATAATTTTGCAACAAACACACATTGTGAGCTGAATTTCTAACTCTACACATTTTGGTGTCATCTTCAGAAATAGAAATTACTTAGATACATCATTAATATGCAAATTAAAAAGAAAAGGTCCAGTGGTACTGTACTTCATGAGAAGAGATTGCAAAATGAACTTGTAAATGTACATTTGCTCATAGCTAGATTTGCTAGATTTACCAAAATATGTACACCGGATGCTTTTTTCAACTGTCAATTTACAGTATTTGTTAGCTTCTTATGGGTGTTTTGATATTTTGGGATGTTGTTCCATTTCCTTGCTGAACGTAACCATTTTGTAAATAAAATTCAGCATTGATTGTTGTTAAAGGCACAAACCCATCCTAGAAATAAGTCTTGCAATTCTTCACAAAATGCTAATGTCATGAAGGCAAGCACTAACTAGTTGTTGCCATAGAAACCGATATATAAATATGCTGTAATGCTCTTTTTAAAACAGGAAGAATAAAATGCAAATGCTGGGGCTTAGCACGCGAGAGCTCAATTATTGTTATTATTATGTTTTATGTATAATATAGAGTGAATGCGAAGTAGCATCTTTAAAAACCCCTTAATGACAAAGCCCGTACATGTATGGGCTCAAAATGCATTGTTTTCAATGGGTTTAAGGACCGCCCATTGTCGTTAAGGGGTTAATCGATACACCTATGTCATTTACCACTCACAGAAATAAACAACTAGGTATCCTAATGTATGCCAGTGTATGTGCCAAGTGGGGGGGGCACATAGTATTACCCACTTACCTTCATCAAAGTGTTTAGTCTTAATATTTGTGTTAGTATGTAGCCATATTCTTAAACTTTGTTAATTAAATTCCTTGAGGTTTACTAAACTGTGGGTCGTGGTATGGGATGCGTTTGGCCAAACTCCATGCACGTGATATACCTACTGCCCCTTAGCTCTAGCACTGGCTCGTGAACACTGCAAGTGGGGCCTGTTCAGACACTCATGCGCACGCAAGCATTTATCTAGAGGGGAAAAAAATAGAAGGCATTTGATTAAGTGCTTCTCATCCTGCGTGTTTCTTTTTTATGCTGCCAATACTCTGCAGGTTTTCGGTAAATTATTTTATTAGGGCAGTGATATCATGCTGTCTTTTACTTAGCAAGCTTACTAGCTGTCACGCTCAATTTTTATACACGCGTGTATAAGAGAAAGAAAATCAATATGTCTACTTTAGTAATTCTAAGCAAAATAAAACCAAGCCACGTTATGAACCTCTCAAAAAATATTAATGTTAGCTTGTATTGAAAGGGCAGTGGGACTGAATATTCCTTGTGGCACCATGAGCAATTTCCCACTGATATATAACCATTTCACAAGCAGTAATATAATACTCAAAACATATAAATCTAGAGAGCCTTTAGTTGTAGCAAACGTTC
Organism: Spea bombifrons; assembly: GCF_027358695.1. NCBI lineage: Eukaryota > Metazoa > Chordata > Amphibia > Anura > Pelobatidae > Spea > Spea bombifrons. Next base: position 79,432,976 of record NC_071087.1, on the reverse strand, counting down.
AGCTTGGTGTTTGAGGGAATGCAAGCTCTCTTGTATTCTGTTTTGTAGATCCCTTGAGTGACAACAGCTGTACTTCGTTCATAAAGCAAACCAAGTTCCTGCAAGCATACCGTGTCCACCGCTCCACTCACAGGCATTCTCTAATATGTTTGGCTTTCTAAGAGATGCATTGGTGCTCCTGCGCCAGCGAGCAAACCAACCCTTTGAACTTCGCTTGAAGTGCTAACAACACAATCCATTAGTAAGAATAGGACACCAATGTAGGCCATTATGGGGCTGCAGATTGAACAATAATGTTATACTTTTTAGACTTTGCCTTTTTTCACAGATCAGTTCTATAATCGGACTTATATTCACTGCCCAGCCCTATGGAGACCACATCTAGAGCAACCATAAATGATTGTGTTCCTCATAGTACAGAAAGTCTTATACACAGTAGATATTGACAAGTTTTTTAAATGCTAAGTTGCTCATAGCACCTTTGCACGGTAAGAAGTTGATATGCCATTCACCCCCCCCCGGAAAGTGTGCTGGAACCCATGCATACGCAATGAAAAAGAGTTGGCATTCACTCCTTCTTTTGAAAATTGGCATTTCTCGGTTACCAGCAAATGATTGTTGTGGGCATTTAATGAATGTTCCTTGGATAAAACTGGGCTTGATTTGCCAGACTCTGCCACTTCCTTGGCACCTGGCAAGTGGGTTGAGCGTGGCCCTGTGCATCTGAAGAGTCAAGTGAAGTCCCCGGGGGTTCCCTCAAAGCAAACTGTGCATTTAAACATAACGCGCAATGTTTAATTCTCACAAGGAGAGGCCTGGCTCATATATTGAAATTCAGTCCAAAAGAAGGCTACGTTTTCGGACTGGTTTTAGTAAATGATATCACACCCCTCCGTTGCATGTTTTAAAACTGTTTCTAGACCGTTTGTTACTTCCATTTCTAAAATCTGGTTGGTTAAGTCCATGGCTAAACACTGGCGATATGAATGAACTTCAGGCGCCAGCATTTTATTAGGTGCACTGGCAAGTGGCAGAAGCGGGGAAGAACAAAACAAATGTCTAGAAGACATTTTTTAACAGACTCTTGGTGTCGAGTGATCTTTGTGAGGGGTCATTTTCTATAAATAAATGACTACTCCTTTGATGTTTTGGAGCTCCTGCACTTAAGATTTCAGGGGCTTTCTCATAAAATTGTTTATGATTAGAGCAAGCTATTGTATAGAGCAAGATCACAGGGGTTTTATAGTATTTAACATATGTGACAAAGATGTAAGTAACCATTCTTTATAAAGAATTTTATATAGATGTATGTATGTATGTATGAAAGTGAGCTTGCTGGTGGTGGCCCGGGACAGGACTGTTAGAGAGCTGGCTGGTGGTGGCCCGGGACAGGACTGTTAGAGAGCTGGCTAGTGGTGTGGAACAGCCAAGGTGGGGCTTAGCCAGACTCAACTGCTGTGTAAGGACCAGGACCAGCACATATAACCCTGCTCCTGCCCCAGGGATGTAGAAAAATAGGCACCAACATGGTTCATGGAAGACATTTTAAAGCTGCTGGACATGGTGCTTCAATTGGTTTTTATTTAAAAACCCTAGGTTAACAATTAGAATGAATCATTCCATTCCTTTTAGGCCCAAAACCGAAATAGTAATGGATAGACTGTCAAACATACACACACACACACACACACACACACACACACGTGACGGATACCACAAATTGTGACGGCCATTGGTGTCCATGTAAAGACACCTTGCCGACCTCTGCCCGTTGTTTCACCAAGGTTGGAAGACACAACAACATCAATTTCAAAAATAGTTTTTCTTCTTCGGATCTCATGTTTTCTATAAAACCAACTGAACAATCATGCCAAAAACTGATATTGCTCACTTAAGTAAATATCTGAGTTTGAACTTAAGGCAGTGTTTGAGTCAGGGGAAAGGGCTGCTGCCCAGGGTCCGTATACTTGAGTTTATCAATCTCCTTGACTGCAGTGTATTAAAAAACAAATGGATGATGTCATGGAAGAGTACTTAGTTGGGGTGGCAGAGGAGAAAAGGGAGCCTGTAATTTGAACTTCTGGGGCACTTCTTTAACTTTAAAGACAGCCCTCAATATAATGAGTAAAGTTGTTTGCGGATTTATTAACTAGGCCCCATATTAGTGAATTGGTGGTAACACATTGTTACTTTCCAATAGTGCATGCCATATTGTGAAATAATAAATGCCTGTGCCTATGTATTAAATGATTGTAGCTGGAAAAATGTGATCTTATTTTGTTGGGTCAAAGATCTTAAATTTAGTTAATGGGACGGTTTAATGAATCAATATCAGGGGGTCCGGTTTAAATAACTACCAAAACCATAAGCCAGGAACGACCGGTGTGTGTGTATGTGTGTGTGTATGTATGTGTGTATGTATATATAAATAATGTCTGCAGAATGCAAAGGAAGAACATCCACTTTAGAAACACTCTACCCATGTAAACTCCTCACCCCACTTCCCTTCTGTTCCTTTTCTAGAGTATTCAGCTGCCTTCTGTCAGAGCCTGCGTGGCACTGAGTAATACAGTTTATCCGAGAACCATATGATACAAACGTTGTATTCCCTATTAAGGGAATGAGTCGTCAGAAGCATATTTGCATCAGGCTTAGCATTCTGTTCTGGCGTATTGTGTTGATGTATTGGAATAGTCGCATCTGCCTAAAAAGAGACCATGCTACACGCTAACAAATTTGTAGTATATAAATATGGATGAGCTCTTGTCGACAGCACCCATGACCATCAGCCAGCATGATAATCATAGGTCATCCTAATTGGTATAATTATGGCATATAGCCCCCAATTTGCATGTGCTGTTTTTCTTGTACCATTTGGTTTGACATATAAAGAGAATTATATGACATCACAGGCTGTGATTTGTGACACGGTTTGCCCTAGACTAAAAAACTGTGAATATCTTACCTGTCTGGAAAATCATAATAAATATATATTTGTAGACAAGGAAAATGACGTTCACAGTAAGAATTCTTTAATAATTTCATGTTTCCCTGGTTACAGGAGTCATCTGCTTACCCTGTAGTAGATATGGATTGCACTTACGGTTGTGCTGAAAGGTTAGATTGCTATGGATTGTATATTTAAAACACTGGTAACACAAAGTGCTCCAGTATCTAGTGCTGCCGGTTTGATCATTTAATATATTGGAATATATATATAGGATAAATCATGTCTCCCAATATATATTCACAAGTCCATGCCATGAGGGCCACCATTTTTTGGATATTCCAGACCTTCATTTAAAATGATTTCAAACTACTTGTTTCTAGACAGAGGCTACAGTCATCAGGTTCTTAAATTGTGCACTAATGGGTTAAATTGCCTTTATTGCATCTTTGTCTCTTGTTGCCCCAATCGCATTATACAAAATACATTTACAGACACTCCAGGCATCAAATGCACTTTAATGCATATGACAACTGAGAGGTCTTTTTTAGATTTACATGGTGTCCCCATGTGTCGATGCATGGGGGTATTCTGCAGCATCCATCCATATGGATTTGGTCACTTTCCCTGCCTCCCAGCTATTTTCCATGCGGAACATATTTTTGGCAGAGCGTTTTCCTGCCGGTAGGTGATGATAAATCTCACACCACGGGTTTTCTGCTGCAGCTTCTCCTGTAGGTCAATGGCGTATTCTGGTCTAGGCCAACTAGACTTAGGATAGACTTAGGGGTGCCAGTCTCTTTGCCGCATAACCGGGATCTAGTTGCCCTTCATGGGCTGATGAAACGGGAGATCGCTGATCTCCTGAACCGGCGGATTAACACTATCCGCTATCGAGGATAGTCCTCCATATATTGCTTCTGCCCAGTGCCGTACTTAAAAAGTGGAGTGCTAGGATATAACTTCATATCCTGACGCCCAGCAGTAACAATGGGGGCACGGAGGGGGCAAGGGCTTGTAAGTCTTTTATTTACTTTTGAATGGATATTAAAATACTATCAAAGTACTTTAGTATGTATTCTTCTTTTGCAAGGCTGATTAGCCCAAACGCCATCATTATGCATTCTGTTGGCTTCCATAGTATATTTACTTGGTTGGATGCTTTGGTCCGATAAGTACCAGGTTAATAGGTGCCACCTGCACAGACAATGGTCCAAGTTGTATTTTATATATATATATATATATATATATATATATATATATATATATATATATATATATATATATAATGTGTATATATATATATATATAATGTATATGTATGTAATGCAGTTCCTTTGTGTGTACATGTGCACACATCTATGTTTATGTGTGTGAAACACTCTTTTTATATAGTTTTCTTTCTTTCTTGTAACAAACGTACATGCTGACAGCAAAGGTCAAATACCAGCTTGCAACATTCGTGGTGTTGAGAAAATCATCTCCACTATTTCCAACGGAGGTCAGCGTATGAAGGAATCCCGCAGGCCTGCACCACCCTTAATTATATTTTTAGTGTCTCGTGTAATTGGCTAAGAAATACTAGAGCACGTTGGGCAACCCGGCATGTGCGCCCAGGTATGGAGACAGCGTGCCCGTTTATTTGCGGTTGCTTCATGTGACACCGAGCTCTGAAATAGCCGTGTGCGAGGAGCCGCCAGCGCAGACACCGACAGCCCTGCTTCCAGAGCCGTGCCGACATGGGCACAGCGCGCGGGCCAATCAGCGCCGGCTGTCGGCAGCAGGGTCTGCGTTCGGCTTCTCATTGGAAGCAGAGACCGACTTCCTGCTGCCTTATTTGTCCTTCCAAGAATGGTCTCTCCAGGCACCACGTAGGACAGCTTGTCACCAAGGTGCTTTCTTCTGTTTGCTTTGTGGATCCATTTCCCCCGCAGTAGTCTGTGTGTATGGATGGTTCCCTGTTATGCTGGGGACCTATGGAGACAGGGCTCTGTCTATACAGAAGATGCATCTGTGCATACTGAGTGATGACAAATGCACACGTGTGAGTCAGGGCTGGACAGCTCGGTGCATGGCTTAGCTGGCTCGGAAAGGATGCTTCTCGAATGCATGAGATCCTGTGATGCCTACCGTGTAACAGTGCATGCATTTACACATCTTACTGTGTGCTGTATGGGGCTGCACATCTGTGTTGTTACCTGGCTTATGTGTGCACAGTGCAGGTGTCTACATGTCCCATGTGTGGATTTGATCATCTCCTGTTGCTTGTGGTCTTCTTCCATCCTCCTTATTCATGTGTGGTTAAACCTTCTAGATTGGCAGAATTTCTAGTATGGTCCTGTATTCTGTATTTCTATTACTTTTTGCTGCAGCGTTTTTTAATCTATTGAGATTGGGTAGAGCTTCATTATTAACAACTGGTGTTTATTCACTTAATAGTGAGTTGTAGTTGGTTGCAATGAACTGGCTAGTAATGTTTTCTTGCGAAAAGAGCTCAGGTAGCCAAGAGTAATGTGTGGTAAAATCAATAAGAGGGCTTTGAAGAAATCTCATGGAATGAACTATGCATTATTTATTGTAGGAGACTCTTACAGGGGTTGGTTTTTTTCATTATGCACTATGAAGTTGGTGAGTTGAACTCTAAGTACACAGTTTAGTGAATAAATCTAAAATGGTTTGACTTTTACAAGCTAGAGATTATTTCAAATTTGGTTTGTGAAAGGATACTTAAAGAGCGATATGATGCCAAGTCAGCCTGTGACCCTTCCAGTTGTGTTATCAAAATATTGCCTCAACAAATAACAAAAGACTGCTTGTTTGTTGGTTACTTTAGCTACATAACATAGAACATAAGGTTACTAGACAGAATTTCGGTTGCTTTAAAAAGTAATGAAGGCCTGCTTTCTAGGTGAGGTACAAGTTGCCATTATTGGTCACCAAGCCGTGGTGGAGTTAAGCGGTGTACTTTTTTGGGTAGGATAGTAGCGTTTAACTTGTTTTCTTTGCTAACAAAGTGAAGAAGAAAGACACTGGATCAGACTATTGTTCTAATGATACGATGATAATTTACCAGTCCATGAGGAGACGCTGGCTCAAATTTTGAAACGTGGTCATATCGCCATAGCAACCAATGCTATGATCGGAATATTCCTTTTGGTTGCTCTTAATGGTGCCTTTGAGGCAGTTTTATACATAACCTCCATTGAGTCTCACCCGTCAGAAAATTATTATTTGTGCACTATTCAATGGAAACGTTTTTGGTAAATGTATTTATGGGAAACTAATCTGATTTGTGTCCCCGATCCAAAACCTTAATTGCTGTTTCATCTTCCTTGAACATGGTTTTAAATGGTAAACATGTACATTTTTACAGCTACAAGTGATTGTATGTTGCTTACCTATACACAGGCATGTATATTACATTTCAAGTGTGCCCATTCAATTTCTTTCACATCATTTTAATAGTTCATACTGACAGTCCTCCCTTTGTGCAACCCTGGTTTTATTTGCAGTTTTGGTAATGTTTGCCTCCTTAAAAGATTGGACGCTTGGGTTGGACGGTCTCTATAGGTCAACCTGGCTCTCCTTCCGTTCAATCTATCAAGACTGTAACTTGGTTACATGGTTCCTTATACACACACTGTCTCTTTTGGTGTCTATTATAGCAATGTTCAAGTGGTTTATTTCAGCACATGCTGCATTCTCCACTCAGCGGGATAGATACAACTAGGGCTTGAGGTGCATCAACAGGGCGAGGAAGGCCTAGCTAAACAGCGTTGGGTTTGGAGGCATAAAGGTGTGTAGGTTGTTGGGAGGAATGAAAAGGATTGTCATATATCAGTTTGTGGTGGGAATGTGTATCATGGATGCTGCCTACATCTGGCCAAGTTTCATGCATCTTGAGCTGTATTGCCTACGTTTTTGCTGACATGGTACTTTTTCTGTGGGTAATAATTAACATCAATGGATTCATTTTTTTGTTTCTCAGGGGTTCCATATTATTTGCTGTTAGCGAGGGTTAGGGCAAATGTCTTTTAACTTATGTTCTGACATATCCCGTTACTGGTATAACGATAAAGGTAATTATGAAGAGCAGTTCTTGTGCAAACTGTTAAAACTGGTGCAGTCACCATAAGAGCCAAAAGAATATTCATGATGTATCAGAATTGTTCTTCTAAAATAACCCCCTATGTTTCCTGATGTTTTAATTTTTTTTTAAATAAGAACCTTATAGAACACAAGTTATTTAAGTTTTTTTTTTTTTCTACTAGGCTGTGGCTTCTGAGAGTAATGGGCAAAACTCCAGCTGCTTCTGCTACTACTGCTCACCTTCATCTGCCATAATCCTCATTATTTGGTTTACTGATCCCACAACAGCTCTGGTTTATTTCCAGTTCTCTGTAATACAAAAACAATTAAGTCTGCGGAAAATATTTTTTTCTTATTGATGCTTCCGATGAACATTGTTACAGTTTGCTGATATATGCTGGTGTCTAATAAATGCCACTAATGATAAAAGAAAACCCATTTAGGTGTAATTTAGGAAGCAGTTTATTTTTAGGACCCAGGAATATTATATAATCTACGGATCAATGTGATACGTTTATTTACCTGTGGTTACCCAGCTTCGGAGTAATTGTATACACCGATGCGTAATCTCCCAATGCTAAATAACCTACAAAAGTGACACGGTAGTATGATAGCAAGATGTACTGATTTTTCACAGTTACTAAAGTAGGGCATATGTGTTTGGGCTCATTTTCCAATAACACATATTGTGAATAGTGCAGAATCAACAGGTTTAAGCAAAATGGCCTTGTGTGCAAGCATATTAGCCTACAGCATAGCCCCCTGACGGTATGGTAAGTACAGTATTGTCTTACTCCTATTGAACCCCAGTTATCATGTGTTGCAAACTTTAGTCCAAGATTCAGCCTAAGTAATTGCTCAGTAAACAGGAACTGAACAATAGAGGCTCTGTGTGCCCCCTGTCCTGTAGCACTACGGGGGATTCTTTGCCAGCGCACACTCACATGACACTGATGTCATGAAAACAGCGGCATCAATCCGGGAAATCACACTACTGGCTTTTCTTTCTGTGGCATTAACGTGAGCAATTGTAAAAGATCCATCACCCCGAAGAAGAAAAAAAAAAGAGAGACTTGAGTACACTGATAGCAAAAGGTCAATCCATTGTCTCACATGTATTTTGAAGTGACCTATATTCTATGTTAGGATACTACAGAATCTGTTTTTAGATCTCTTGGAGAGGGTTTCTATTTTTAGTCATCCTCGTTAAAACTGCACAAAATGCTTGTCTGTTTCATTAAATGATTCATATAACCGACAGTGACCGTGACCCACAGGGGATGTCGCTTAGTATGTGTCTCCTTCCTCATCAGAGTCGCATCAGCCTTTCAGAACACTAGTGGAGTTTATTGCATTGTAGCTGTGTTTTATATTTAAAAATACATCTGGCAAACACTGGCATGGGCTACTGCTCACATGTCAGCAAAAGCAAAAAGAATTTCAGCTGCTTGGTACATCACGAAGATGGCACATAACCTGGTTTGGCAGAAACCAAACGGGTCTACTTAAGCTAAAGTACTTTTTATAACATCAACTTGAAATTCTTGGTTGAACACAATGAGAGGTTAATTATTCAAAATAATACAACGATAGAGGCTTAAAAGTGTATGTTTGTTTTTTAAAATGGATAGATTTTTGCATGTTTCTCTATTGCAAGAACACACACAAACAGCGAATACTCGGGTATAGTTATAAATGGATGTTATAGTGTACGCAAGGTACACCAGCCTGATTAACACACTGAGTCATTGATGTCGTTTTTGTATTGCTTGAGTGTTTTATCCAGCGTGGCTGCTGTCGTTGGAGTTTTGTCCTCGGTCTTGTGTTATATTCAGGATAGCCGTATATGTATGTCACCAGTGTTTTAGTTTCCTCACCACTTCTGTTAGGTAGCCGTCTCATCCTCTTGTTGAAGTAAAACTTCCTTGCTTTTAATCAGTCCACGACCCTCTTCTAAGTACAGTCATTTTTACACCTGCTTCCATCCTTGGGTTTTTTCTGCCACCATATTTAAAAATTTCCCACAAGACCACTTTTAAAATGTTTGGTCGGTTTGGGACAAACAAGTTATTTGGCCCCCAGCGTTAGTTAGAAACAACTTCCTGGGAACCTTATTGATATGCTTTAATGGCATCAAGTTCACGTGGAGATATGGACTGTCCACTAGGGTACAGAGATAGGGTGCATATTCTGGGTTTGTTCTGTAGTTTATGTGAATTCCTATTTATTTGAGGGGTGTATGCAGCTTCTGTCCAGCTGCGACTTATAGGGTCCTGGAGGATCCTGCCATCTATCGGAGGATAGCGTGTGCCGATTTTAGATCTTTGATGTGTGTAAGCATCTGAGCTTGTCTCTGTGCCATAAGTGCACAATAAGGTGTATGAATTGGTTTTATCAAGTAATATACTTCTTTTTTTTTCTCAGTCACTGGGAAAAGTTTCTTTCAAACGTATACTTGAGTGGAATTTTCTTTTGCTGGTGCTAGAGCTCTCTGAGGGAATTGAGTCCAGTCAGGCACCCAGGATCTTGGTGCATGTAAAACATACCACTTCAGAAAAGCTTCTGAGGATTACTTGATGTGATAACCCAGGAAAACAATCATGGATGGCTCATGTGTGTTAGGTCAGAGATTCATCTTTATATGAAATCTTGGCCCATTGATGCTCATACAACTTTTTTTAAGATTAGAGCTGCTGTTTATAAACATGGCTCAAGTCTATAAGCAAATCTATATGTACAGTATGCAAACCTATCATATTCTAAATAAAGTATAAAAAAATTGCTTGCATAGTTATTTGTGAAGCATGGAATGTATAGAGGACTATTCTATACATTGTTGTAAACACTGTGGTTAATTATACCTGTATGATGCATAGAACAGGTGAAACTGTTGTGAAAGGTTGAGGAGTATCTGACTCACCCTTATAACGAAGAGTTGCTGGGTCATATTTAATTGTTATAATTAGATTAGAGGTATTAAGAAACTAGTAAATATTATTACCTGCACAACCTTCCAGCTAGTTTTTCCTCATATCGGTTCTTTTAGAGTGGGTGTTCTGTGTTATTTTATTTTTCTATTATTGTGCTTTAATATGGTTATGTGAAATTTGTTTTTCTTTTGTATGTTTTGTTTTTTCAAATGGAATATGCTCTTTCTGATAAACTGCGTGAAACCAATACAGTTTCTTCCATATGCAGGTTAGTCACAGAGAAGACCACTGCCCAAGTGCATGCACAGGCATTTTTCACTTCTGCCACTGATATATTCTCCCACGTGGGGGGGTTAGCGGTGATTCGAGTGTTGCGTATCCTGGTCAGTGGCATGCTAGCCAATCAAGAGTGTCATTGTATAGAAAAGGGGAGGAGCTTAAACATTTTTAAACTGCTATGGAGAGGCTATATTATTAAAAAGTCAATCTGGTGCAAACTTTCAATAGTGGTCTTATTGTCAATAGCAACCTATATAGTGATCAGGCTGATTGACCATTGGTTGCTATGGTGATGGAACTTATTACAAGATTTGCACCATAATCACCTTTATAGATTTCTGTACAGGGGACTTCCCTTTTTTTACGTTTCTTTACTTGTTTAGTGGTGTTGACAACTGTGTTTTACCAGTTGTGATGCCATATTAAAAAGTGATAACATAAAAAAAAGTAGCACATGGATAAAATAAGCATCTCCTCACGTGTAAACGTGAACTATTAATTTGTTTCTCCTGTAATTGAGGAGCGGCTGCTTCATAGCCATGATAACTATGCGTGGAATTCAGTCCCAGTGCATATTTGCCACTTACTTCCTGCCATTATAATAAAATAGATCTTAAAAAAGAGAAAGGGAAGAAGCTGGCTGCACATGGTATCTCATTCCACAGCAACTGGTTAATCATTCCCAGGCGTCAGGGCTTTCTGCAGCTCCGACATGTCTTGACAGGCCGCCGCTTTTATTATCGCTCTCCTTGCATGCAAATGACTGATACTGACATTATCTGTTTGTTTTGGAAAGGTGGAGAACCTATAAAAAATGGTGCCGGTTCAGATTCCTGTGAACATATGTGACGTACACCGGCCCTAGATTCTGCATAGCGATCACGCCACCCCACACCTACCCATGCACCAAATATCATATTGACATGAGCACAATTAAACAGGGAGGTCAAGGCATGTCTCTTCTGAAATGAATATAATATACAATAATCTTTAGTGCAGACCCTCTGTACGACACACTGCATCCTCTAGGATAGGGGTGTCCAACCTGTGGCCCTCCAGCTGTTGCAGGACTACATCTCCCATAATGCTCTTTCAGCTAAGGGGCTGGCTGAGGAGTATGGGAGATGTAGTCCTGCAGCAGCTGGAGGGCCGCAGGTTGGACACCCCTGCTCTAGGACAGTAACCAATGTGTTTTAATGTCTCCCAGGAGGCATGGTGGGTGTAATACATTTAAATAGTGTATATCTACATTGTTATAGTTTCATTAGAAATCGGTCCCCTATGGCTTTTCCATCAGAGACAGTAATATTTTAATTTATATTTTATAGGAAAACAAAATCAAGTATTTCAGTAAATAAAATGAGGCTAGGGTAGTTTTTTTCTCTTGGGGGTATCATTAGTTTCTCATCATTTGATTTTGGTTCTGATATAATTTGTTTTAAATACACAAAATAATGAAAGCAATTTAGCTTTAATATCGAGTATGTCACAAATGATTTAGTTTTTGTTTTGTTTTTTTAAATTGCTTTTGCTATTTTACAATGTGTATCCCTGCTGCAGCATCTCAAGCCCTTTTTTTTTATAAAAAAAAAAACTTTAGTTTTTGTTTTTTTATGAAGAGGAAATGTCATCCCAATCATTAACATGTAGAATAGTCAGTATCTTCAAACCGAAGTGACAATTGTACATGCGTGACTATGTAATTTACAGTACATATTGCATACTCAGAGTAACAAAGTAACAGTAACCAAAGTAAAGACTGGCGTTTGTAGAAATAAAACCCCATTGCAAGTAATGTTCAGTGAGCAAATTACATAAAGATTAGCCCATTAAATGAAATAGCAAGCTAGAATGGTGAGTAAGACAGACTTACCAGTGCCGGATGAAGCACAAATTAATGTGATCAAACCATGACTAGTGTAGGCTTTAGAATAGTTAACTTAAGCGTGCAAAAGCATGTGCAATAAGCAACATGTGAAATCTGATATGTAGCAATGTATGAAATCTGATCTGTAGCATGTATGAAACGTAATACCGTTTATGTTTCAGTGGGAAAGGGGTCCCAGTGACCCAGCAGTGCATCATGATTGACCTCTTCTTTAAGTGAGAGAGAAAAAAATCAGTACTGAGATTTATCTTGGCTTACTTTTTAAAGGCAAAAACTTAAGACCGAAGTGTCTACGCTTTGGTGGGAAGCCAGCAGTGACGTATCCAGGCCAGATGTATAGGGCAGCAGGTCTCCCTGCTACAAAACCGGGTAGAGGGGGACCAATTCCCCGGCGTCCCGCTGCTCAGTAGGCTGGTCACAAGGGGAACCTTTCATCTATCCAACCACCCAACTAGAGGCTGCAACCGGGGGATGACAAAGTAAGGCTGGCTACAGAGTTAGGCATGTTATGCACGGAAATAGGTTTTATTGAAATTACGAAATAACCATGGTGTCCAAACAGAATTGAATATCTTTTGTGTTTAATTTAACATTAGACATATGAATAAACTAAAGTGTCTCCAAGTGAAGCTGTTGGTAGCCTACTCTGGGAAGTTCCTATCTAATAAGGCATTTCCGGGCCTTGTATCTCTTACTTATGTGTTGATCCCTGATACCTTCCAGTCAAATAGGAGTAGTACTTGTTCATTTGTGCATGCAGGGCCACGGTGTGAAAACTGCCTTGGTTCCCCCCCAACTTCACCAAGCAAGTGAAGTGCTTTGCACTTGTATTTTAGGAACAAAGTACTTACAAAACTAGTTATCTCTTAAAAGTTCTCCCTTTTAGTTACATTCTCTCTTCCGTGTCACTTTTACCCAATAAGAGACACATTTACTGTGCGTTTGTGAATGTAAAGATCTGCATCGTTTTTTTTTAAAATTTATTATTTATTGAACCTCCTTTTCAGGTTTTTCCAAGATTTTCCTAGTACATTGGGTGATGAACTGATGGCAGATAATGTCAACCAGTAATAACATAGCTCAGGCTCGGAAGCTGGTGGAGCAGCTACGCATTGAAGCCGGGATAGAACGAATTAAGGTATTACAAATGATGTACTGGCATGACGTCAATTTTTACATCAAATAAAAAAAAAACCTGTTCAACATATTTAATATTTCCTTACTAGATTATCGAAAGTGAAATCACAACCATTTTTTGCCACCAATGTATATGGAATGAGCGTTGGTAATTTCAACTTCCTGATATTGAATATTGTTAAATAATTTGATGAGAGCATGCATTAGAACCACCTTGATTAACCCATGGAACATAATGATAATAGCTATCATGAGTGCCTCATTTTATTTTGAATTTTTTGGGCTGTGGATAGAAAACATTTCTGCAAATCATGGTTGGTTCCCTTATATATTCGCATGTGGGCTTCTAGATTTTGTTTAATTGGAAAATAAATTTATGGGTTTGTTATCTATGGGTAACCTCTCGTTTTTAATATTGCTTAATAATGTTTGAAAAGAGCACTTTTTTGTTTCTGGAGTTATAACGTATTCATGTTAAAGGTGTTCTACTAAGACAGTGGAATAAAAGCAACGCAGAAACCTTGGAAACGCCCTATCAATGCGAGATTTGTGTCACATGACTAGTAAGCATCCTAGAAAAGATTATGAATAATATAAATTTTGAATTTTAAATGTGCATTTATCAATAATAGGAATGATGTTTCTGGTGCTGCATTTAGCTACAGAAGTGTTACCTTAAACAGTGTAGGTGGAACAGTGCCTTTAACGTAATTAGAATATCGTCAGATCATGCTTGTGGGTAACTTTAAATATAGCGACCATTTCTTCAGGGTTACTAATCCTGAAGTCATCATGACACAAATGGCTACCATTTTCAAAATGATAAGTTCTCATGAAAACCTAATGCTCGTGTTTTTTTTTTTTACTTTAGGTCTCGAAAGCAGCAGCAGACCTTATGAACTACTGCGAGCAGCATGCCAAGAACGACCCGCTGCTGGTTGGAGTCCCTACTTCGGAGAACCCTTTTAAAGACAAAAAACCATGCTCCATCCTATAACCTCACTCCGGCAGTTCCTTGAATAGCTCAAGATGTCTGGTGCCAACGTTCAGATCAAATCCAATTTATTAGTAAAGTTCAGATAACTTAAGATCACAAAATGTCTTGCAAAGTGCAAAACCAAGTAAGAAGCTTTGCACATAGGAGAGACACTTAGATTTCAGTTATTAGGGGAGGTTTCAATGGCAGCCTGTAAAGTTGGCATACGATAGGACTGTAGCGTTAGGCTTATTTTTTGTTTTGTCGTCTGTGTTTCCATGACAGAGGAAAGTTTAGTGCCAGTATGGCGTTCCGAGAGGATTTTACTGTATGTTTATTGAGGCAGCACTGCTGTATACAGCTGTATGTAAAAAAAAACAACTAAAAAAACAAACCTGGATGAGCCAGCAGTTTCTTGTTCTTGTTTTATACATGTAGCAAATCTTTTTACTCATTCCTGTTCATTAGCAGGGTCATCTTCTTGGCGTGCCTGTGTCTAAACAATACAGAAATGTTGGAGAGATTCAGCGACAATGAGGCATGCTGATATAATGTGTGCTACACATTGTAAGAAAGTCGTTACATAGTACATTATCTGTTCACATTTCATTGAGTAACTCTTAGAACAGGTAACCCCTTTATTTAACGTACAGAACAAATGACACCAAAAGCTATGTCTTGATTTTATGTTCTTGCTGTTTCCCATAAAAGCCAGTGTTGTACAAGTCACCTGGCAAACTATTTCAAATGTCAACTATATTAATCCAGTGAACAACCCGTACTTGCCCACCATCACATAGGGCTGGTTTCCTTTCTTGAAGGATTGATGTGGAAGAAAGCCTCATTCTTGAACCAGAATAAGCTATACAAAGTAGATCCTGTAGCTCTTGGCAGATTGTTAGAACATTTTCTTGGATATGTGTATAAATGTCATACCTTGTTTATATCTGAGGATCACGTGAGTTTTTGCATGGTACATAGTGAGCCATGTCGACTCCGCAGACTTCTACTTGATGACCACTTGCGTGTGTACCTTAAAAGACGAATGTGCTGTTGTTTGTGCCCCTGTGTTTGTTAATTGTGATTTGTAAAATCAATGTACTGACTACCATGAGACCAATGGGTACAATTTGAATTTGAGGAAAATTGTTGTTTATTGCATGAGGTTTTCAAGTTTGCTTGTCTAGAACTTTATTGGTCCTCCGTTAGATCATAGTTGTCTTCATTAGTTCTTCTGTGTGTTCAAAATGACGCATATTTTACAATTACAAGCTTTATCAGTTTAATTTGTATGTACTCTTCTGGTCAAAAGTTTGGGGTCACTTAGAAATGTCCTTGTTTGCGAAAGAAAATCAGCTTTAATCAATTGAAATAACATCAAATGGATCAGAAATATAGTGCAGCTGTATTTAATGTTGTAAATGACTATTGTAGCTGGAAACCTCTGATTTTAATGTTATATCTGCATACCCCTACAGGGGCCCTTTATCAGCAACCATCACTCCTGTGTTCCAATGACGCATTGTGTTAGCCAATCCAAGTTTAAGTTTCAAAGGCTAATAAATCATAAGAAAACCTCTTTTGCAATTGTTATACAGCTAGAAATGTCCTTGTTTTCCATGAAAACAACTAAGCGACCCCAATCTTTTGAAATACATACACACACACATTATATTTATATATATATATATATATATATATATATATATATATATATATATATATATATACACATACACACGCATTTATAATGATATTGTGTATATGTATACATTTTAATATTATCAGAATCCATGTATATTTTTTGTTTTAGTACCTTTTTAAAATGCACTTGTGTAAACATTATTCAGACATTGTCTCCCAGTTTGTTTTTTATTCTTTTTGAAACATGAATTATAAATCTCTCCAGCGGCATTATTTTAATGAGCAAGATGAAGTTATGATCTGTATTCAATACTCAGGAATGTTGAGCCACCATTTGGGAATTTTCAAAGTCTAAGCAAATTTACTTCTGTACAAAAAAGTCACAGCACGACTGTATGGCAATATTTTATTTTTACTGTTTTTAAATGGGTCCATTCGCCTGTTTAAGATAGCCAAGTAGCACTGAGTGTGTGAAGAGAACACTCATTAGCAATAATATGTTCTTTGGATAAAAGAACGCCAGCTTAGGTAGCAAAGTCTAGTGAAAATTGCTAAAAAGTATAGGGCACAGAGGATAAATGGAGTCCGGAACTTCTAAATGTAGGCCCTTTCATACAGCTAGTATTACGATCTTAATATTTAAGACAAAAAAGTCTTACCCTGAAGGATCAGTACCTGAGGTTAGCAAATTTGAAGAAAAGAAAATGAAAAAGTTTGGCTTTGCTATATCTTTAATCAAGTTTGTATTTTCTACTACTAGTGCTTCACCCACCCTAATTTAACATTATACTGGGGACTTATCTGATGGTCGATGGTTGTTGAGTACCAACAGCAAGGTGCAGGCAACTTTGTGGTAATGTGCATTTGTGTGAAGCATAGAATGGCTTTGTACCCCATTGTGAACACCATCCTAGATGACTTGCTGAATGGACTCATGAGATGCGAAGTCCATGTACCTGACTGGAACTGTTTAAACCATGCATTAGGTTAAGAAAAGAGCAGCTGAAGTGTAGTGGCTTTCATCCCAACCGTGTGTTATGTGACCAGTAAACTGCTTGGCTGTGCCTTTTTGGGTTTTTTTTATGTCTTTACAAAAAAGGTGAGCGTATTAACATTTTATATGGAGGAGATAAATAGTGCAACAATGAGCTCATCTTGATCTGTTGCAGTTTTGAAGGCCTTACTGCTTATGTATAAGCAGAGCAGAAATTTGCTGAGTCCTTGGGCTGCAGAGTAAAAAGCAAAGACAAACAACTGTCCAGAAGGAGTCTTTAGTACTCTTGACCATTTTATACCAGAGAACCATTCACACATTTCAACTCAATGACGTCCAGTATATTAACCTGTCTGTGTGTTAATATTACACAAAAGAAACATGATCTTTATTCCTGCCATTGCTTTAAAGCTCTGTTGATCTCGAGCTTATCTATGATTTCATTTCTTCTAGTAACCTCCATTGGAAAATATTGGTGTAGACTTTGTATAGGAGCTGTGACAATGTGTGTGTATAATATATATATATATATAATATATATATATAATCTCACACCATGGATAAATTGTAAAATAGATTCCTCACTTGGTATTCTCTGCTTTATTGCTGTGCTCATACATGTTCTGATAACTCGTACGGTGTGTACCATACATACTAATCTGGGAGTTTAACTTTTTATTTGTATGTTTTCCAGTGTGCCAAAACTTTTTTGCACAGTAATGAAATATTTTGTGGTATTGTTATGTTCACTAAAATGACAATAAAATACATTCAGTACACTTGAGAAGCTGCTAATGTCAATTTTTTTGAATTTATGTCTGGCTGGGAGAAAATGAGACCTGATACCCACATATTTGTATGTAATTACAGTGTTCTGTTTCCCTGTGTTATTTTGCTTCCAGTGCTATAATTTGTAAATTGTCTTCTCAGTAGAGAGTTATGATGATACATGGGCTGCCACTAGTATATCCAGTATAATAAAATTATATTTATATACACTAATACTTTCATACCGCAAGGCAGGGGGTTTACCAAAAGTTACTGTTTCTTAAAGAATTGTAATACTTAAAATCTATGAATCTATCTAATCTGCAAATCGTATTTCATTGGTTACTAAAATGTTCATGGGTTACATTCTATTGATGACTTAAATTTTGAATTAACGCCTTAATGACAAAGCCCGTACATGTACGGGCTCAAAATGCATTGTTTTCAATGGGTTTTGGGACCGCCCATTGTCCTTAAGGGGTTAAAAGCAGCCCATTATGCTGAGAACAGTTATAAACCTCGTTGAGGACCCTGGTTACAGCTGTCTGCACCTTCAGCTACAGCAGTTAATACATTGGTCATTGTGATTCCGGAACACATGCCTTGTGCTAGCATGAACATGGTTCCTGATTTAATACTATCGTCCTATAGAAAGGTGTCCTGTTTTTTTTCCCCGTTTTATTTTAAATGAGACCCATACGTGATCTCTCTTTCATCAGACAAGGGCAAATAAGGTACACATACATGTCTGGCCATCCTGTTTCTGGGCCATTCTATTGTCTTATGTTTCACAACTGTGTATTTAACCTTAAGTGCTAATGAGAGTTTCCTAATGCCTAATATGTACAAAACTGTATCATTCTGTTCGTTCAGACCCAATTATATGTTATCGTTGATTGGCAATGGTTCTCTATAAGTAAAAAGTGCATTCAAGCAGTTAACGTTGTTGGCATGTGCTAACACATGACAGAATCTATATCCGCCTGAAGTGAGCCTATATTAAAGGAATATATACATATATAAATAGTGTGTATATATTTGTAATATAAGTTCCTTTCAGATTCCAAAACGTGGCAGGGTTTGTGCACCTGCTGACTATTGTTATAAGTGGAAGCGGCACACGCTTTACCAGAGGGTGTTACCTCTCACTGGAGAAGTTTTCATTCCTTGAGTTGTCATAACTGTTATTATCGTATTAAAACATTCCATATGTTGCCTCCGCCTTGATAAGTATGTCAAGAATGCTGAGCTAGATTTCACATTTATTGTTGTGCCCTGACAAGCGCTACACCTGATGTGTAGAATGCATTGATTGGAGGCAAACAATGCTCAATACCTTCACCTTCAAGTTCTTCCTACCCAAAGGGTTGACCCCATAATGGTCCTTTTATGGACACCCATAAAAGGCCCTCTGCACCTAACTGATGAATATATTGAAGTGTATGTGATGAAATGGACTCTGAGAGTCCTAATAATTCCCCCAGAGCCAATTAGTGTATGGTAGTACCCCAAACGAGGGGGGTGAAGATGAATTAAAAAGATCAAGACGCATAAAAAGATGACAAAGTCTTTTTATTATGTTACTGTTATGTAATAACCTGATAGAACACATGACTCAGGAAAATATCAGACTTTACATACTGTTCTGATGGAGTTATCTGCTTCATTTATTATACAATACGTGCCAGTCAGAGAGTGTGAGCAATCACTGGACCACTTGTCAGGCATTGATTACTGTTTTCCAGTCTCGTGGATTTCATCAATGTCACTAGACTATAGGGAAATACTAAGAGAAAACCAACTTCCACAGATCTGTTTGAAAGATGTCAAAACACTAAAGAGAATGCTTAAGACGGCACAATGGAACCTAATGAATAGTAGGATGTACATCTGTTTTCTTACGTTAGCGGATTCATTTAGCAGGGAAAGCATCTAAATATAGGAGCGAAAGATAAAATTCTACACAGGAGCTGTTTTAAGAATTTCTATCATTCAGTGCAGGGGAGGATACCTCTGGGACACAATCATCCAATGGTTCCCTCGGTGTAAGTGGATTGCAAGATGTGTAAATATTGCAATTCTGCGCTGGTTAGCATACTGTCGGAGAAGTAGTGTTATCGGATATTCAGATGCATAGCACAGAGGTGCATGATGCATGTCTATTGAGCTGTTGCTCTTCAAAGTCATTCAGTGGTGGTCACTTGCCAGCAGCACAAGCCTCTATACTTTATGTCATGTCACAGCAGTATTTTTATCATGCCTCACCAATTTTTTCACCCATTTCATCTGTCCCATTTCTTGACACGGTCTCCCCATTTCCTCTCCTTTGTCCTTCCTCTGGATTCCCCACCAATCTCTGCTAGCGTAACATTATCCCTTTGGGTCATCCCCTTCTTCCATCTCTTTCTTACTGTGATTCCACCCTATACCCTATATATGCCAGTTTTAACTGTGGTTTACCAGAGAGAAGCTTTTGCTCTGAGTAGGTCACCTGAGGTCTGTAGGGCAGCTGGTGCGCTTAGGATTTTACTAGTTATATATATGTAGGTTTAGAAGCTGGTGCTTTAAGGTCTCCTCAGGGAGGTGGTGCAATCATCAAGTTACTAAGGTATGAAGAGGAGGCTGGTCTTCTGAACAAACTATTTTGGATATGTACACACACTATGTTGTTGGAGAGCTTAGCAGTTAATTGAGAAGATGCATAGGGTACCAAAGGTGTACTATGCACAGCATCCCTGTGAAACTGTGTGTGTATATATAATGTGTGTGTGTATATATCATATGCTACACTTAGCAGGTCATCATAGATGTGTAGCGAAGTTGAATTCTGCACCAGTTATCAGAGACATGTTTGTGACCTGAATTGTGAGCAAATGGAGATATGTAGTTGACATGGAGTTTCGAACAGGCCACCTATGACATTCAGCAAAACTGGCTTCTGTGAAGGCTACCAAGCATATGTTTGCTGGATTTCTGTGCCTGAGTTACCCGAGACATAGAAATGAGGGAGCATTTTTAGCAGGCCACCTGTGACATGAGATGGTGGTCTGCTATTGATAACCTGCCAGTGTTAGCAGGCGATTTAATGCAGGAAGGAAGCAAATCATAGTAGCTACTGGAGCTGCGTATGTGGCCTTGGGTCCTGTGCAAGTTGCCCGATAAGTAATGATGTGACTACGTACAATACCCGGTATATGTAGACGGGGGGTGTTCTGAGCCATGTAGACATTCATTTTGTTTTCAAGAAGTTTAGAACCTGTTCAGAACACCAGATTACCTAAATAGCCATCCAGCTGTAATGCGTATAATACAAATGTAGTGGTGTCCTTGTGAAGTAGTAGAAATACAGCAAAGTCAATAATTTGGGTATATCAACATTATCAGGCTGTCAGTGTGAATGAACAGGCACAATGTCAGTGTCTGCCGTTTATAGAGCAACTCTTACAAGAGATCAATAAGGATGGTGGCAGAGCTATAAACATATGATTGGAGGATGGAGCCATTACGCATGTTGCTGGTAATATCAGTGTGGTATTCGTCTCCATTTAAGTTAAAATGTTTGACATCCTTTTTTTGTTATTACCAGATTTGGGTCTGTAACTTCTTTTTTTAACCCTCGTACAGTGTAAAAGAAGCATATGTGGTTATAAATAAAATCATGAGGTAGCAAACACACCACGATAGAGAAAATCGTAAGTTCCAAAATAATTTATTACAAAACTAATATCTGAAAACACGTCACATATAAATATATATTTGCTTGACATTTAGGTTTTAATGGGGAATTCTCGTATGACAATGAAGAGATATCCTGTGACCACAGAGGTACCAAAAGCTGGAACACTGCTTTGGGCTTTTAATAAATAAGAATAGAAGGTGCCCAATCAGAAATATGGCCTTGATGAAAGGATTCTGGGTCAGATTGAATGAGCCAAACAAGAGGTAGAGAATTAAGATGAAAGATCGGTTGATGGTGGGGTCATGTCCAAAAATCAAGGCACCACTGCAGGCAACAGAAATTTCCCTCATTGATTTGTCCAAGTCATTAGCCCTTTTAACCTCCACACATATATACAGCCAGTTTATTGACCGGACCCATTGATCTTGTCCAACACACTTAACAAAATATTCTAAATTAGCTGCAGATCCAGCTGCTCCTTCATTTTAGAATGTTATAAACGGTTCCGGGTTTAATTTTTCTGAGTGCGAAAGCAGTTTGTCATGCCATCCACCTGGCTTTTTTGTCTCCATAACACTGAAAATGGAACACAATTTAATGTAATCCACGCAGAAAACAGATATTCCCTTTTGGATTGCCACTGTCACCACACGACCAATGATACGGAACATCATTCAATTTATTTCCATACTATTTCAAGATGTTTCATCGATCCATTAGCGATATGAAGGGAACCCACTGATTTCGACATCTGCTTTCAACACAGTAGTTGGAAACTTCATCCAAACTTGAGCATTTCCAGGAATCTGTATTCGGATTCTAGATGAGGGAGATGAAAATAAAAGCAATTAGAATATGCAGTAAATGAAAACAGTAGACAATCATCAGCATTGCTCTAGCAATTACGTGCACAAAGGGACTAGGGAGTTGACTGTGGATGCGTGAAATAGCTTTCGAATAGAGGTGGTAAGGGCAGTACTATACCCAATGGGGTACATAAACTAGAATAAAATAAAGGGTGTGTTTTAACATAAGGGAAGGGCAACATATTTTGGCATACTGATAAAATAAATGTAATATGGACGCCTACCGAAACTAGGATGCAATGCATGTCTCTGGGTTCTGAGCTTGGCTCTGTTTGACCCCCAATAATCTCAGCCAGGCGCTGCAGGCCAGAGAGTCGCACAATGTTAATTTCGTTGTCACAGCAGAAAGCTTGAATCAAAGTAAAGTGGATCTTCAAAGCGATGTCATCTTCGTGTTCTGGATCTGCAGCAAGTAGACAGAGGACAACCCCGTCAGGATCTCTGTAGGGGAAAAAAAGATGTATATGTAAGACGTAGAGATCAATACTCGAGGGGTAAGAGCGAGGATAATTTAAATTGCTCAAGAATTCAACTTGCTTAAAGATGCTATTAGAATCTCACTCCCATCTATAGCCCATCGAACTTACACATTCATGAGCTTGGCAGACTCATACACCCCAACAGTCAAGGAGCCCTTTCTCTGAGCAGCAACCAAAACTTCCTCGACAGCAGCCTTCGGGGGCAGCATCCTATGGACAAGGGACAGCAGGTCAGTGATGACACAAGGATACAGACAGACATGATATCCAGACAGACAGCAGGTGCGGTGGGGGAGGGGGAGTGAATAGGACATAGCCAATAACTAAATGAATAAGATGAACGCCCTACGTGTGAGAAAAAACTGTGACTAAAGGTTAAAAAAATATATATTTATAACGAATAGTGCAATGTTTAATAAATATAGGCTATATATTTATGTATTGTGCATATGTACAGTATATAGAAATAATTATGGCGATTCTGAATGCGTACTTAAAACAAGACAATGAAACGGATGATACAGATGCTAAATGCACTACTTACGTGTCTTGGCTGGCACAAGCGGCAATATCCTCTAGTGTCATATCGTCCTTGAAATGCTGAAAATGTGAAGAGAGTAATCCAAAGGGTTTCCCGACGTTTCCTTCCAGTGCTCCCAATACAAACAGGGTACCCGGTGCCTCTGCCGATCTCACAGTCTCTCTCAGGCTTCCCCGGCGCTTTATGTGTTCCGACAAAGGGGCGGGTCCAAACATTTCCTGGCTCACTTCCCATTGGAGGAGCCAGAATTTCTCTGTCAGTGCGGGGCTGCATCAATTGACGGGCATACAACCTGCAGTAGCATCCGTGGGACTGAGTGGACGCGCTTACTGATGCACATCCGTTGTGTTTAAATCATTTCACGGTGTTAGAAAGCATAGTAATAAACATACAATTCATTGTCATTTACTTTGGTGTTCAGCTGCCAAGCGTTAAAGGGGTTAATGTTGGTTTTTCCTGAAGAATTATTATTATCACTTGCTGCTATAAAAACACCATGACGCCGGCATGCTACAAGCTACTTTTTAAAGAAGAAAATAAGAAAGGGGTGCATGCAATAGAAGCAGTAGTAGTAGTAATAATAATAATCATTCTAAAATAATAATGGCAATGGTGAGTAGGTTTATGCTAGGCTCACGGTGAGCTGTCACCCAATATGATGCCCTATCCAATAAGGTGTGTGGAGCCAGTGGTGCCCTATTCACCTGAGGTCAAGCACGGTATTTCAGGACGTGGAAACCTGTCCTTAAAAGGAATTGGGTCATGAGCCTGGCGTGACCCTGCTGGAACCCGGCACTGGGTGTATGTATGCGCTGGTTAATTTTGAGGGATTAAACGCTCACAATTAGGTTAGACTGCTGCAGGTTTATCTGGAGCTCATCCATACTGTATATACATAAATATATATAATATAATGTCCAACAGCAACCGCCTAGCATCCCACACTGCGAGGGTAAAGCGGTCCGGTGTTTGCGACAAAGTATCTAGGTGTTTGTTTGGAAAGTGCGGGAAAGAAGAATAGTAATCATCTAAAGATGTCTTGAGGCAAGGACTGTATTCAAAACCGTAACAAATACATTTTGTAACCAAAATGATGCCCCCCTCTATAGCCCATGTGGGTAGTCCTGGCTCTTGGGTTGGGGTAATTCTATATAAAGAATATCTGTCGGTTTTTCACAGATACCACACATGGCATTTCAGTATACTAATTAAACGTATGCAATCGTGTTTACGCACTTAAAATAAGAACAGTATATCGGGGATGTCTGATTGTCCCCTGTGCTGCTCTAATTTAGGGATTTTGGGCTACTTCTTCCTCATACTCATCATATAGACAGCAGTATCTACAGTAATAAGGGCTTTAGGTAGCATTTACTATCCTTTTATGCGGTACATTTTGGCCAGTGTCCATTAGACTACACAGTAGTATGCCCATTATGCATTTGGTGTTAGCCACATGGTTTGGGGAACTATTTTATTGGGCCTCTAGCGTGATATTGTCCCTCCATGCTAAATATTCTATTCAAACATTTACCATGCCTGACATGCATTCTGTAAGCCCAATTGGTGTTTCTCATAAGTAAGACCTAATCCAGTCATTAGAGAGTTCACCGATTTTCCCATCACCCCCCCCAAGTTATTTGCATTATTATCATTGTTTTAGATATCAGCATCATATTCTGCAGGGCATAACAATTAGTGCATAACATAACAATTTAACTAAGGAGAGCCCTGCTCAAACGAGTTTGTAATCTAGCAGACCATTCGTAATACAAAATATTTCCCTTAATAGAAATTGTACTACTTTCGCTCCTCATTTTATGTAAAAGGCAATATTTATTGTTCCATCTATATCACATAACAGCTAGAGATTAGTCACCTGAATGGCCAACCAGTTTTAGCTATTTGGAGTGATATCATGGTCTCTTATTAGCTTGCCGTGCATAATATTACTTAAAGACACTCTGAAGGTGACTGGTCCAGCACACACACACACATACACATACTTACATGGTAGACTTTGTTCTAGCAACTCAACACTCATGGACACAGAATGTTATGCAAAGTAACACATATCTGAAACAGAATGTTACACTAACGTATAATCATGTGGGGCATTTTCATGGAATAAATGGAACATATAGGCGGTGCAATGTATTTTTGGGCAAAATCTTATTTTTGTCTAACATTCCTAGGCGGTGTGTTGTTCTAGCCAATGTGGTTGACATGACAGTAATTAAGATTGCTAGTGTGTTAGTACTTAGCTCCACCATCACTACAGGTTATTATTTTGACAGTGAAACGTTACGCAATCACCAAACTACCATTAGTGCACGTTATTACTGCGCCCATGTTAGACATTTTAAGCTGTCAACGGAAGTCATACTGTCAGTACTCAAGATCCGGATGTAGGTGTGTCAGTGAAGGAAATGGTCCACCCTAAGCAAACTGTGATTTGAGTACCAATTATAGTTCTTCTGGTATTCTCTTTAACATAGCTTGAATTTAAGCATTGGATTTTGGGTCAGCCCAGGGCACGATTGCCCCTCTGCTAGCTCGCCCCTGTGCAGGATACGTGCAGCCCCATGTTTCCAGCCAGTGGACAGAACTGAAGGATCAGATCTGCGTTAGCACAAGTAAGGGTGCAGTACCATAGGCCATCGACCCAGTTGCAAGATGGCCAGTCCACGCCAGCAGTTTGGGGGTCATAATTAATCTTCAAATACTGCGCAATGGATGGACTGGCCTCTCATGAGCCTACCTGTAATAGTAAATACGATTAGTGTATGGTCTCCTGACTTATACCACGACGCTTTCCTAGGTATGAAATACCCAAAGGCTGGTTTACAGATGATATCTGACTAAGTCTACTGCAAGTGTAGGATATGCCAATGTTTTACATTCAGCAGCCTGTAGCACGAACCATTAAAAGGAAACATTTGGCCCACCATTTAAGTAGAATAAATGATGGAGTCTATTTTTCAGAGGCTACAGTGTATTTTACTGCATGCAGATCGGTGCATACATTCATTGTTATAAGTGCTTTGTTGGCACTAATTATTCAATGAAAAAGAAAGATAAAGGCATCCCATTAGCAATATAATCCTACAATAAAACAACTCTTCCCGTCATGTTTGTTGATATAATTTTATTATTACAGTTGTTTTATCTGTCCATATTGTAGCATCCCAATCTACACATACTAGCAAATGGATGCTGCTTAACTCATTTGTGCAGACAATTTGTGCAGGTAGCATGTGCTACAACATGCACTTAAGCATGAAGAAATAAGTATCATCATTGAAGTGCCTGCTGCAGAGAAAGACAATATGTACATTAGTTATATGGATGTTATGAAATGGCAATCCCCCGACAGTTATGGGTAAAGAGCGTTTCTGGAGCAAACGGGTGAAAAAGTGGGCCAGTTGGTAGAAACATTACATTGGTTGCTATGGTGATTCCACCACTTTCACAACTGATTTTAGTTTTTGTTCACCAAGAAAATACATCGTGAGTTGGGGGGATGAGTCAGCAAGTGAGCGACACGCTTACTTTGAAGGGCTTTATGCAATGTAATCAGACAGAACCCATTTTTTTGGAGATGAGACACTAAGCCACCATGTCAGAGGTCACTTACTATTAAGAGACACACACTTGTCATTCATAGCGGAACCCGGAGCATCACATGATGAAGAGTGGGTAGAGAATTGAACAAAGGATTTATAGTGTGTAGTACAGAAGGGGGTGGAAATAACGGTTTGTCTGTTCTCACTCACAGGGTGACAGATAAACATGATGACTATTTCCACATGTTATAAAAGCGTGACTTATACCGTTTCACAACATCAACAGAATACATGATATCCCAGCTCCCCAGATTAATGAGCGGATACTGTAGTTTTGTAACGCTATCGCTCAATTTACAAAGTTCGCCATCTAGTGGTAAACGCAAAACATACAATTCAGTGAATGTCAATATGCAGTGCGCCATCTGGTGGTGAATTGAGAGGTATTTTTTTTGTTTTTTTTTTTAACTCTATCACGCAGTGTTTGCCATCTGGTGGTTAAAACTAGGCAGAAACCTTTTTCATAATTTTCATGACCATTTTAGGCAACTCATTTTTGTAGTTTTGTATATTAATAGTAAAGTTGCCTTAATTCTGTGTTAGTAAAACCAGAACAGAACAAACCTCAAGACAAACTACCATACAAATTTCTGCCATTTGAATGATCAGCGTTAGTACTTTCATAAGAGTTCATATCATATGCTAAAGAGTCAGTGTGTAAAACTCATAACAGTTTATTATTCTCAGTGCATATTACTATTTGTCGCTTTAAGAATATTTTTCAACATGAGATTTTTTCCAGATCAACTGCAAGTGTAGAGACTCTACATTGTTTAGTGTTCTATTATGTCTTTGGTTCATTAACGAAGGCTAATAATTATAGCATCGTCAGGTACTAATTAAAGATTAATGGCATGCATTTGTCATAAACACAATCTTCAAATTATTTAAATGGTTACGCCCAGGAGAGGATGAGAAATATTCAATATCAAGGCACGTGTGGTTGTGTTAAAAAAAAAATAATGAATGTCTCATACCTTCGCTTACATTTTAATTCCTGAGAATTCATCCCTTGAGTTATTCGTACACAGCTCAAGCTTAATAGAAAGGCATAATTAATTTTGCCCTCCGTAGTCTCTCAAAGGGATATTTTAATTTACTTTCAGCAATGTGTGATATAATCTAAGTGGGCATACAGAGTATCTCCTGGCAATATCTACCAACTAATTCTATTCTAGATGAGACAGTATAGTCCCAAGCCTGCTTCAATTTTAATTACATTCCAAGAACTTTAAGGTCCTATACACTCTTGATGCATAATGTGAACCTAGACAACATATCTAACCTAATTTTAACTTGCTGGGTTTATGTATAAAACAAATGATTTAGTGGCAGGCTGAGAAGTGATCTCTCGCTCATTATAACCAACACAAATGGTACAATCCGCAGGAACATTCTATTGGTTGCTAAAGGGTAAAGCCAAAAAAAGCACCACATTCACCTTTAATGAATCATCAGCATAAAAATGACAATGAAACACTTCTTCTACAAGAGCAGGCCCTTCAAGGTGCACAATCATTGAAAGGAAATTAATTCAAAACCAATTTACATATTTCAATCAACATAAATCTACTCACTGTACCCCCTCAATAGATCACACAGGCTGGAAAGTTCCAAAAAAGTCAAACAGAGCTGTTTAGTTAAAACACTGTATCTACTAATAGTCAATAGGATGACACCTTACTTAGGTTTGTATGTAAGTCACCCATAACCATTAAAAATGACCAGCTCAGTTGCAGTCTCCAAATACATTTTTGTTTCTGACCCTTTGACTAAATGCCGTACCTTCATGCAGGCAATAATATAAATGCTTTAAAGGGGAACTCCCACCATAGTTGTATATCCTCTTGATGTTAACCTAACAGCAGCCTTTTCATTTATTTATACATTTCACATTGGTACCCCCCCCCCTTTTCCTCTTCTATTTGAAAAGCTAGTTCTCATGATTTAGAAGGCACTTGGGAGATTGAAACAGTACTGACGGCATCACACGACACAAGGTGCAACATAAATAAACGTGTCTGTATTTGCGACACTATACTCTCTCCATGCACGGCCCTTCTAGCTTCGGCTCAGGCTAGTACTGCCTCTTACTGCTCATAGCCTGGCTAAGAAAAGAAACGACCGAAGGGACCTAAAGGAACACCCATACCAAACTCTGCTTTGACACCATATTAACAATATAAATATGCAACATAAAAAAAACATAATATATATATATAAAATTATATATCAAAACCCACCCATCCTTCCAGAAAACATGGCTTGTGTATTGTTGAGTCTATGATCCCTCATTTTGTCCTAACCCAAAACCAATTCCTTAATTTTGCACTAATGGATTACCTTGTAAAGTGGAACAAGCTTTGAAAGGCTGTTTGGTCTCTTTCGAACATTGTCCATTAGTGTTTTATTGCAGGGGAGTAACCCCTCTGATGTATTGCGTGAATCTTGTAATGTAATTCAATGCATAAAGTAAATGACATTCCCAGTATAACCAATCTTTCCAAAGTCTAGAGCTTGGTATAACACTGAATAAAGTAGGGGTCTGCAATAACTAATCAATCACCAATGCATGACTCAAATAGTAGCACACAACTATCAATGCCAAAGGGACCCTGCAGGAGAGACATCAGTCTGCATACTTCCAGAACAGCAGAGTTTCCCCGTCTTGGGTAAGGCATCTCTCCCACCCCATGATTATTTTTATTAAATACCAATTTTTATTAGACTGAAAACTGCAAGAGTCCTTTGTGTTTGCCAACTTCTGACCCACATTATGCATACCCAATAGTCTATTGACTGTTTGATGCATGCACTGTAATTCAAACTGCATTTTCATTAACATTGTTTTAATGTTCACATTTTCTGCATAGGCAATGAACAGCTGACATACTATTCAAGACCAAGACTCATGTCATCATTCAGAGTAATATAGGCTTAATTATGCATGTTAGAATGCCATGCACAACTCTGTCTTTAAATAAGCGAGCCAAAACATGCTATTTTTAAACTTTATTTTTCGTATTTCAACATACATTACATTTAATAATCAGTTCAGTGACAAGAATCATGGATTTGAAGTGAAAAACCACAATATTCCATCCATTGTTATGTTCTTGGGAATAATGTTGGACGACAACTGAAAACCTATTTCAAAATGGTGTCATCATTTGCTAGAAGAAAGAAGAAAACAAAAACCGTGAAACATTCTAATATACTGTGACCTAAAGCATTAAATACATGCACTCTATAAGCCTTTTTTCTGATATCTGAGATGTGCGTTTCTGAAATATGTTCTCCTACACCTAGATTTTTGCCTTCTTGCTCAAATGAGGCATAGCATACAAAAGAAAAAAAATAGGGAAGTCCTAAAGGAACCAGTCACAAAGGCATAAAAAATAGGGCACAACTCCTTGATATGTAGTATTTATGCAAAACACTGCACAGCTACTAACCACTGGATTCTCCATTACATTGAGATCTGAGGTGGAATGCATTAGAACCGTTGCTGCTGACTATTCACGCACCAGAGGCAGCCTGAAATCCCAGATCGCCAAGGGTGCTCACGCACAATTTTTTTTACCTCTACAGGCAGCAGCAGGCCACACAAATACAAGGATGAAAATATTTTACTAATAAAACGTTTCTCTTACTAACTTTTTTGCTTTCTGCTTTGTTTTGAGGCAGGGTGAGAAGCGTAATAATCTTGTCTTAAAAGGTGGCGGCATCACTAGAATATGGACGTTCAAAACCACACACTCATACACTAATCCCGCAAAAGACTGATACCTGCTGCCAACTCCTTTGCAATTCGTTCTGCCTCCTCACGCTTGGCTTTTTCTTCAGCTTCTATCCTCCTTTCCTCTTCAGCAACTGGTTTCAAATAGTCTGTAAGCAAAGAATATATCACCGTGTTACAAAGAACCAGAAATATGTGAAAGCAGACAGTAGGAGAGGCTAAAGAGAGACTTGGACTTTCTATGCTGCCATATGATTTAGTGAAATATATTCCGTCGTTTGGACAAAAGAAGAAACTGAGGCATCAAACGAATAGATCACACATACATGACTGTACAATATAAAGCCATAAGACTTTATTGGAGTGTACTGCAAAGTTCACAAAATAAAGGCCAACTTGATGCTAGATATTAGTTACAGAACTTGTGGAAAGGGGTTATGAAACCTCTGCTCAGATTCAAGTCACCCTATTCTGGGCGGTCACTCGCACATCCCTTTAGTTTAGATAGATGTGCAGGTTAAAAACCACCCCTGCATTATATTGGGGATACCCTTACATCAGGGCTCGACAAATCCCAGGCGCCAGGTCGCCATGGCGACAGAGAATTTTCTCCTGGTGCCTAGGTTTTGTCAGCCTCTTACATCCAGAAAAAATTGTGGATGTAAGAGGCTGAGTTACCACACGGGGGCGCTGCTGTCTGCCCAGAAGTCTGGGCAGACAGCACAGCCACTCCGAGCCCGCCCCCGAGCCTGAGATCACTCCCACGGAGTGAGCCTGTAGGCTGAAAACGCGGTTGCTGGAAAAGCAGCAATCGTGTTTTCAGCTGCCACAGGCAGCCTCAGGGAAGGGGTTTGTGTGTTGATTGGGTCCCCACACAAGTCTGGGGACCTCACCCAACACCCCCCAGCTGCCTGATCGCTCCATGGGAGCGACAGCGCAGCGTTAACCCCTTCAATGCCGCGATCGCGGCATTTAGGGGTTAATTCCCGTTTTGGGGGCTTTGCTGCTGGTGGTCTGCCTGGAAGCCCAGGCAGACCAGCAACAGCAAAAACGAGCCCCCACAAGCCCTTTGATGACTCCTGTAGGTATGGAAGCCTACAGCAGTCATCAAAGAGACTCCCTCTGCAATGGCTGGTCCATAGACCAGCAATTGAGTCCCAGCTGCCAGAGGCAGCTTCAGGGACAGGGGAGAGGGCTCTTTGGTCTCCACATGAGTGTGGAGACCAGCCCCAACACCCCCCTGCTGCCTGATCGCTCCCTGAGAGCGACAGTGCAGCGTTAACCCCTTCAATGCCGCGATCGCGGCGTTTTAGGGGTTAACTCCCGTTTTGTAAGGGGCTCTGCTGCCGGTGGTCTGCCTGGACCAGCAATTGAGTCCCAGCTGCCAGAGGCAGCTTCAGGGACAGGGTGAGAGGGTTCTTTGGTCTCGCCATGGGTGTGGAGACCAGCCCCAACAGCCCCCTGCTGCCTGATCACTCCATGAGAGCGACAGTGCAGCGTTAACCCCTTCAATGCCACAATTGTGTATGACACATTCGTGGCATTGCAGGGGTTAACATTTGTCCCCACAAGCTTGTGGGGACTAAATATCTGTCAATGCTGTGCTCCAATGGAACATCAGTATCGAAAGAGTTAAAAAAATGAAAAAAATGTATTTAAAAAAAAAAAAAACAAACAGCACTGACCTGAAAGTCCAGGGTGCTTCCAGGTCAAGCGCTGTGAGTTTAGTAAGTGGGCTGATGATGATCAGATCACTCCTAACCAACTGTTAGTTTAGAAAAATCCTGGCTCCTAACTTTTTTACCTGGCGCCTAGATTCACAACAAATTTGTCAAGCCCTGCCTTACATTCCCAGCCTGCTGGAGGCAGGTCTCTTCCACCTACGACGACATCATCTACAGAGCACCCTTGTAGCCCGCACAGGCCCCGGGGCTCTTGGGGAGTCCAGTCAGTATGCATATTCTACCATTGAAGCTTTTAGAGATGCTAATGCTGGACATCACACAGAAATTGACAGACATGCTTCCATATATCAGCGTGGTGCTTGACATGTGACATTTGCTATAACTTGAGGTAATGAAGACAGCAGTGTATTTGTAAAACTATTAATTTTACAATGAAAAGCAATTGTGTGATTGCTAAATAATGATATAATCCTTGCAATTTTTTTTCCCCCTTAGGCTTGCCTAACATTCATGAGACGCAGAATTAGTTTCACTGATGTGTTACGTACGCCATAAAACGCATGCATATTACTGTTTTTGCGCGATTATAAGAAGAGGTTTTTTTCAGAGTAAATGTCCTGAAAAATAACCATTGTCTTTTAATCAGACCTCAACTAGAGGTCTGACTACAAGAACAAGATCCCCCGCAGCGCTGCAGGGGACCCGGATCCTTCTCTCTGGTAACATCCACTGCTGCCGGCACCCTCTGGGGCTTCTATGAGAGAGCGCCGGCATCACATGACTTTCCGGTACTCCACCATAGAAGCCCCAGCGACAGTGCCAGCAACAGCAGAGGTTGTCTACGCACATCGTGCAGACCTCCACCGGCTGCCCCACTAGACACCAAGGAATCTGAAGCATGGGGAGAAGCCTAGGGATGCACTGGTAAGGCGGGGGAGGGTATAAGGGCTTTTTGGAGGCAGCGTGGCATATAGGGGTTAAAAGGAATATCAGGGAGGTAGAGTGGCATATAGGGGGTATAAGGCATATCTGGAGGCAGAGTTGCATTTCAGGGGGTATAAGGCATATCTGGGAGGCAGGTTGGCAAACAGAAGGAAGTAAAAAAAATGCATTTTTCTCAATCATAGTTTTTATTAAATATGAAAAATGGTTTACATGTTAGTTAATTTTTTACTAGTAAAACTTTTTTCTTATAGCGCTGTCTTATATTCAGGCTCTTTTTTCCTAAATTAATATTCAAAATTTGGGGGGGGGGGTCATCTTATAATCGAGGAAATACAGTAAATATGCACTGCTAAATACCTACATAAAATTAAGCTGCAGTACATGGCCTTGATGTTCTTTCACTGCAACTTTGGCTAAAGTAGAAGCGGATTATCAAGCAGCGAGACCCTACCAATTCACTCGTTACATTAGAGATTAATCCTCCTCTACCCAAGTGGACACATCTTGATAGCCGATAGCCAAGACAAATACAAGATCTAGGGACTGGGATTAGCAAGCAACATTTCACCAGTCAAGGTCATGATTACTACGGTCAATTTTAGAAGCACTAAACATCCGCTCTTATGTCGCAAAGCCCGGCTGACATTGCTCCGAGAAGCAGGTGCCAGAGCAGTTTTAATAGTAGCCCAACAAACTTTACCTGGAAACTTCACCACAATGAGAAGTAACTCTCTTCTATATATATATAACACATTTGGAAGAGAGTTACTTCTCATTGTGGTGAAGTTTCCAGGTAAAGTTTGTTGGGCTACTATATATATATATATATATATATATATATATATATATATATATATATATATATATATATATATATATATATATATATATATATATATATATATATATATATATATATATATATATATATATATATATATATATATATATATATCATGCCCCAGCCTTTGGCACTTACCATATCTTTTCTTTCCATAAGCAATTCCAACCAGCAAAGCAGAATACCTTGTAAACTAGAAAAGAATAAAACATGGTAGTTACAGTCAAAGTTCCTATAAGGTTTTGAAGTTAAACTAAGCTTTACAGCACCAATAGATATGATGCATGCAGCGCAACATGAAATGTTGGTTGTGTGCACCATACAATATATTTAATGAATACTATACGGACCTTTAATGCCATATATGAGTGAAGGGAAGAGCTGGTATCCATATGAAGAAATAGCAGCTGTAGCTCCCATATACAGAACCGAAATCACCGGGGAATTAGAACTGTCAGCTAGGCAGCCTTTGCCAACAGCAAATCGAATGAATGAACACATACCGTCCTTACGTTATATTGGATATCTTTCGTCAATACGTGGCTATACTACAGGTTATTTTACACTACAAGTGTTCACCAAGGTCAAGTAAGAGGAGGATAAACAAATATACAACAGGAAAAACTCAAACGACAGCCATTTACAGTAAGCAGAGGCAATACATACATATACACACATGTATAATACTACCATTAATGCCTTATGACGTTACACTCCAGGGTGAGCCATTTAAGATCCTCAGTGACCTCGATGAAGTATAACGTTGAAGAGGCTGGGACAGCGGCCGCACGCACAGAGATGGGGTACATGCACAATACGAAGGGGGCGAATAATACTGCAAGTGACAGGTTAGCGCCTGCTGGCTGATACCAAGTGAGCCGGGGATACACTCCGTGTAAAGGCCGCAGGCTCAGAGTCACCTTCAAACCCCGCGCAGCAGTCAGCAGTGGTCAGTCCAGAAAGCAGCTCCTCGGGCCGGTAGAGAGACAGCCCCATTTCCTCGGAGCGCGCCCAGAACCGGGACACAGACATTACTCACCTTAATCAGCGGGGACACTTGCACCGGTGGAACCATCTTGTCTCCTCTAAGTGACACTAAGGAAGGCGATGGATTATGGGAGAAGGCGGAGTTTAACTTACGTGCGCATTTCGTCACTACGCGTGCGT
Organism: Spea bombifrons; assembly: GCF_027358695.1. Lineage (NCBI taxonomy): Eukaryota > Metazoa > Chordata > Amphibia > Anura > Pelobatidae > Spea > Spea bombifrons. The sequence goes on along the minus strand of NC_071087.1, from coordinate 79,397,756 downwards.
GACAGGCGTTCGTCACGTACGCCCCACCCCCTGCCTGCTGGTAGCTATCGGATGACTAATATTCTACGGGAGTCGGGAATTTTCCGTTTTCATAATAAATGCCTTTCTAGGGCATAAATTTAACGGGAATGTAATTGTCTGCCTAACATGAACCCGGAAATAGCGATACATAAAAGGGAAGCCATACTACTGGTACTGCCAGGTTAATGCCATAGATATTTTCGTTACTGAGCTATTCAGAGGGGACATATAGTTAAGACAGTTAAATAGTTACAAACACGTTTCTGCGGCTTTCGTCAGTTGTAAACACTTCAAATGGAAGCTTCCGGCAGCTGCAGAGGTGCCGCGAAAATGAAGTACCCCGTTTCCCCGAAAATAAGACATACCCATAAGATAAGCCGTAGCAGGATTTCTAAATTTCTAAATGTGCGCAATATAAGCTATACCGCGAAAATAAGACATAGTGACAGGCGTGGCTATGCAGCGTACTGGCGCGGAGTGGTAAAGAAGACGGGCAGCCCTTCTCATCCGCCCCATCGTGACAGCTGCTATTTCGGAGGTGACCGGCGAGGTGCGGGCAGCCCCATCAACAAGGTCGGCTCCGCCTGTCAGGTCTATATTTGAATAAATGTAGATTGTTGTACCATACTTAATAAAAATAAGACATCCCCTGGAAATAAGCCATAGTGTGCCTTCTTGAGGAAAAATAAATATAAGTCTTATTTTCGGGGAAACACGGGTAGCTGAAAACTAAGTGTTGGCAAAAGAAATTAACAGTGAGGAATGACTCCGCTGCCGCTTTGCCAAGATCTCCATTTCGAAGGTTCCACCATCCCCAGGCAAGAGGGTGTGCTGAAGCCCCAGGTGCCCCCTCTCCACAGGTATACACAAACCACTGGCCCAAAGCACTGCACCATCCATCACTACTTTAGTCCAGGTGTATTTTTTGTGTTGCATGGTTGAGATCTGATCCATTTTGCAGGTAGGATTCTTTTTCTCACTAGTTTTGTGTGCACTGAAAACACCATGATGAATCTGAGCCTCGGAGCTAAGTGCCTGATGAGGAAGACTGTTAGGCCATTGCTCCCTGGACTTGTGCCTTTCTAGGAAGGCTAGTAAAGCCTGAATTCCATTAGGTCCCAGGAAAGATCCAAGCCTTCCACTGACCTGCTGGCTGGAGGTCATCAGGAGACTGTGGCTCAGTCCTCTGTAGCTGCCTGCGACAGAACGGTGTCCTCACATCAAAGGAACACAGGATGGGACAAAAGGTCACCACAAGTCGTGAAGCAATTGCCTAATTCTTAATTGTGCCAGCACAAGGCACTCTCCAAAAACGTAGGAAGCATAAGCTGATATATCTGTTCTTCACCAAATGCACCAGTCTCGTGAGACAGTACACGGAATAGGATGACAACACGATGTGCCAGAACATTAACCCATTAACAACCAATGAAGGGCCAGGCACGTTACACAAAAACGGTCAGGTAACATCCAATGAGGTAATTTCATTAAACAAGCTTAGAAAGTAATCTACGATCACTTTCTTCGCTTAAACGGTGTTGCTGTATAACACCGAGATAAGCAACATGGGCCGTGTGTGTCCCTTCCCCGGGACGCCAACATCTGCCATTCACTGTTTGACGGCGGACACCCATTTTAAAAGAATGTAGGAGGTGATCAACGATCGATAGCAAGGCCCTCCTGAGAACTCTGAATACAGGCACTGCATTCAACCATGCAAGTCAATGGAGCCCAGCTTTCTAATCACAATGTGATTAGTGAAATATTTAAAAAAAAATAATAAAAAAAAAAAATGGAAAAAATGTGGTAACTTATTACCCAAAAACTATTTCTAAACCCAGGACAAATAGTAGAATCTATTTAGCAGGTTTTTCATTAGCTTTTTTGGATGAGTGGTTTTTCAATTTTTAATCATATATATAATTTTTTTATATAGGAAATTAGATGAAATGATTAAAAAATGGAATCTGAAGAAAGCACTTTTTGTCCTGCAAAAAAAAAATATATAACTTGTGTGGGTCCTTTTAATGGGAAAGGAGAAAATTACAGCTAAACACAAGGACCACAAAAGTGTTAAAACAGCCTTGGTCACAAAGGGTACAAAAAAAAAACCTGGTCCTTAAGGGGTTAATGCCCTTCATAGGGAACTTAGTGAAACATTGTTGGGCAAAGAAAAAAAGAAAGATTACTAAGTAACAATAGGTAATTATATTCCTAACGTAATGGAGTGCGTAAAATGAACAGCAAGCTGGAAGGAAACGATGATGCTCTGCCAATTACTTACTGGGCAGACGCTCTCCCTCTGCCTGCCAGTCTTTACTACTGAGCAAGAGAACGGTATATGTAGGATCATGCATGAGAGAGGCTTCCGGAGTGCAGAAGACATTGACTTTCAAAGATCACACAGAGTGTATGGGGGATAGCAGATAAAGCTAGTGGAAACTGAAAAGAATGGCGCAATGGTATCAATAAAGAGGGATGAAGCAAGATGCAGAGGACAGTAAAAGTTGCACACATTCATCTTTGCTGGGGCCTGTTATTTAAAAGGGAACTCCCACTGTTTACTATTACTGATATGTGATTGAAATACGTTTTCAATAATGGTTCTAGTTTTCGCATAATATAAGGCCCTCAGGCAGCTCCATATTAGACACTTGCATGTGCTCTAGCTCTGTTATGTTAGCCTATTCTACTAGTCAAACACCCTGACTCCTTATCACACTGCCAGGGGTAAATAGAATGCCTTTGCCTTAATCAGCCAGCCGGACACCGAGTAATGAATATCTATGGAGAAAGGGACTTCTTCAGCATTGCCATGGAAAACAAGCTCAATGTCTGAACAAGGACTGAAAACACGTCAGGTTTGCATATAAGCAAAGTTTATTGGAACAAAATCAGGTTGTCAATGCTAACCTGCATTACTTTATACAACAATGTAATTTATGCTGAAGAAAAAAAAAATATTTTTCTCTCCCCATGAGACTTCCCCTTAAGGCATGTGCTGATGCTGCCTTTCAAATACCCATCATTGGTTATGCACCTTTAATATACATTCATGCTTAATATTATAATTAGGAGTTATTCACTTCCAACCACAAGGACTTGAAGAAAACTGTTTTATTTATATGTACAATACAATGGGAATGATTATGTATTTACTACAATTGAGAAATGTACACCTACCATTGATTGTTCAGGGAAAGAAAGTGTCAGATCAAAATTCCATAATCAAACAATAGAGTTATATGTCTGATACATAAACTGCACCGAACAAAAAAAAAAATGGAAAATGCCCTACGTACGTCGCTTGGAATGCACTTACAAAACAGAGACAGACATGTGCCCGACATTAAAGAAAAATGTTTCATAGGCCGTTTTCTTTATACAAGTACATTGTACTTGGGAGAATAAAATGTGTGAGAATAAAACAGACCGACAAACAAAAACAGTCAGTTCCACTAAGAATGCAGACCCATCGAGCAGCTGCATTTTAAAAAAGGGATCGTGATCCTTGATTTTCAAATTCGGACCAGGCGTCGTTCAGCTCCATAAAAATCATTTTGGCGTACTGTTCATAAGGTTGTCCTGTTGCCTGAAGACAGAATGAAAATGTTTATAATATAAACTATAACAAATTGAAAACTGCACAACACTATCAGAAAAAATGCTCATTCACTTAATAGTTATAGGGCATCTTGTCCAACGTTAATTAAAAACAAAACAAAAAAAAAACCAAAACATACCTTATCAGGGTGAACCACAAGCACTGCTTTCCTGTAGTATTTTTTGACTTGCTCAGGGGTAACCAGCTCAGCCATGTTGACAGGTTTCCATTTTGTTTCCCCTTCCCACAACACCGTGTGTAAAGTGGAGATCAATGCTCTTATATTTCTCTCCTTCCCTTCAATCCAATCTAAAATCTATACAAACACAATCATGAATGAAGCATAATAAAACCAGGGTCTGTAGATATACAAATACCTCTGTGTGGTACAGCGTAAATAGAATATACACACACACACACACGACCAAGAAAGATGTAAAACCTGGTGCCTACTTTTAGCTTCAATGGATCAATGTCCTTGGTCAGCTCTTGTCTTCTCATTTCAGCGATTGTTTTTGGACCTTGCTTTCCTGATTTTGTGGAAAACCCTTGGTTAGACAGAAGATCCCCAAAGTCACTTTCTGAAACCTTTGGCTTTGGTCCTGTAGCCAGATGAGAGAGTAAATTAATTACTAACCAGAAGGGGGAAAAAAAAAATCACCAATAGTAACAGATAAGGCAATCACATAGATAATGACAGGAAAATGGGCAGGAAAAATGACACCCCAAGGCAGTGGCGTATTCAGGCCTAGGCCAACTATCAGGTTGCGGCTTCTTAGTTGGCTGGTTACATGAGAGATCCCGGATCTCCCCCACAGACCAATTTACACCAGCACAGGCTCATAGCATGGATCCAGACAGACGCCATATACTGGAACTCAGCAGTAAGAACGGCAGCTGTGGCTGGGGGCTCTGCCCTGGGTGAAGCCTATGGCAGTACTGAAGTTAAGTATATTGCTGCCTCAAAGTATATATAGAAGTAAGAAAAGCTGCAATGTAAAAATATACTGTGATATAGTAGAGTAGCAAACTAACAATTTGTATATGATACTATGCTACATTTACCTTATACTAACAGGGTGGCATAACACACACACACACACACACACACACACACAAACTAAGACACTGCTATCCTATTTGAGCTGGCATTATGTAATGCCATTTGCTCTAGTTATAATTTCTGTTATTCCTTGACATTTGGCCATATTGTAACTTTTTACTTCTGTGTGTTTGTTCGTTTAGTTACTTTTGATGTTTCACTTATGTGGAAACAGAAGTAGCTCACCAAAACCTGGAGCTCTGATGCCCCTTTCCTCTCTCCCTCCAATTACACTGAAATTCACAGTGTAGTTCGGCTTTGAGGGAATGACGGGCTTCTGTTGGGATTGCCATGCGTTACTGCTTGTCTGAGGTTTTCCTGCTTGCCATGGATTGGACTTCTGAGATGGCTTCTCAGTAGAACGTGGGGGTAATTTTTGAGACGATGATCCTAAATGCATCAGAAGAGATCAAACTTAACAAGAAAACAGATGTGATCTGGACAGAAATGAACTCAATGTTAAATGTAAAAAGCAACAGCATGAAAGTGCGCATCAAACCCGAGGGACAAAACAGTCCAGGATCTGCAGGTACTCTCCTTAAACATAATTGCTTTAAATCCGTCTGAAAATTTGGATTAAACAAGTGACCGAGTACAAATGCAGAAAATCCATCCTATTCGTACTGAAGTCTGACACTTATTTAGTCAATAAAACTTCTTAGTAGATAGATCAGTTAACAAAAGCTTTTCACTGTCATGATGTGATACTGCAGCAAAAATAATCCCTAGGCAATCAATTACCGTATTTGCTCAATTATAAGACGACCCCCAAAAATTTGGTTATTAATTTAGAAAAAAAAATTGAATACAAGACTACTCTATAAGAAGTTTTACTAGTAAATAATTCACACGTAAACAATTTTTCCATATTTAATAACAACTATGAGTGCGAAAAATGCATTTTTTTTGTTTTATTTCCTTTTATTTCCCAACCTGCAACCCAGTTACGCACACGGGGGCAGCTGGTGGACGTCTGCACGCATCGCAGACAACCTCCTCTGCTACCCAGGACTTCCGCCAGGGTAGCAGCGGAGGTTGTCCGCGCGCATCGTGCAGACGTCCACCGGCTCCCAGAGAGGAGGATCCAGGTCCCTGCGGAGTATCTGGATCTTAGTCTTAAGTCAGACCTTATAGAGCAGAGGAGAGAGAAGGGCACCAAGCGGTTTGTTCACAAAAAAAATCTTCAGTAACTGCTTGGTGACTCTCTGTCTCCTCTGCTCCCTGCCGCCACCCGTTTCAGCGCTGCCCTGTCTCGGTCGCGGTAGTGGAGCTTCATGCTGAGCGCCGGAATATGACATCAAATCCAGGGGATCGGCAGTGAAGCTGCGTCCACCATGACTGAGGAGAGTGATAGAGGCCCCGCACTCCCACCACCCAATTTTAGCAAGGTAAGTGAATTACAAAAGTGTGTGGGTAGATCTAAACAGGAATGGAATATAACAGATATACCAGGTGCGTCCAACCTGCGGCCCTCTAGCTGCTGCAGGACCACATCTCCCATAATGCTCTTTCAGCTAAGGGGCTGGCTGAGGAGGATCGGAGATGTAGTCCTGCAGCAGCTGGAGGGCCGCAGGTTGGACGCCCCTGAGATATACTATACCATGCAACCCATAGTTACAGTGCTATTTGATAGGCACTGGTTATATTTGCATAGCTAGGTTACCTTGAATAGAAGAACTAAGGTTGTCAAGATCAGCAAATGGGTCAAAACTTGAGGACTTTGCTTGGTTAAATGATGCACTCGAAGATGTACTCAATTGACTTGTGGAAGTAAAAGCTGGGCCTGGATCATAAAAGAAAAATAAAAAAAATCACATTACACTGCAACAATAACAACATGATTTGACTATGGTTACTTTAATTAGAGCTGTAATTTTTCTGTAAAATGTAATTGTTAAGAGTATCGGTAGACTGGAATCTAAATGGCAGTGGCAATAAGAAGTTGAGAGTGCCTGTAAGATGAGGATTTTGCTCATATATAAGCTATTAACCCCTAGGTTTTTCTTACTCTAAAGTCTGGAGCTTTTTTTGCACTGTTCCCAGAGCAAAATGGCTGGGATCTCTCTTGTATCTTGTGAATGCCAATGATGTCATTGTGACATCACTGGACTCCCTAAAACTTTTTTGTCCCTATTTTTTGGAATAAATGGAATCTTTGTTTCTCTCCCTTTTACCTCTGATCTCACCTGCATTAATAACACAAATAATCAGGAAGCAGGGCTCCACTGCTGATCACAGTACCTGCGATTAGCCAACAAGAGATCAGAGATCCCACCTAGGTCTCTGCTCTTCGAGTCTTTCTGGTTGATATCAGTGACACACCTCTGAAGGGAATGCTCAATCATGCATATAGACTGTATATATACACTTACACACACAGAACAAACATGCGTAGATTGTAAATGCACTCATTGTCTTAAAAGAAAATACATTTACATACCTTCAAAAGCACTTTTTTTAGTTTGTGGGACGAAAAAATTGTTGTTCCCCGAAGGTTCTTCCCATGAATTCCATCCACTCAGAAGGTCTGGATTGCTTGCAGATGAAACCATTTTCACTTGTGGGGTTGATAAATTATCTTACAAATAGAAACATAAGGTCTTAGTTGGCTTCATAGACATGTTTAGTACTATAATCAGTGATATCAATTAAAAGGTAGTGTTTCAGAAATCGTATGCAGTGCGGTCAATAAGGGTAATATGTACACACCCTATTCTAGTCTATAGATTCTGTAGATTGTGGGACAGTGTACTGAAGGTCTGTGGGTCTATAAGGTTCTTAAAGTTTAAATCGTAAAAACGAGTTGCAGGAAAGTTAAAACATCTCATATAGGTTAGCGCAGTTGAATGTGAGACATTTTGTTCCCCTCCGGACCATTAGCAGGTTACAAACAAGTGGGATCCCTATCCCATCTTGACATTACTGCTCAAAATATTTTCCATTCCTCCATAGTTTCACGTTGGGTCTTCTAGCAGTTTTAGGATTTGCTATGTTTATTCTTTTTAATTTAAATATTAATATGTATTTATTTTACTAACATTAATTGTCTTAATATTCTCTCACTACATGTTTGGGGTCTCGATCATCCAATTGGGCAGATCTGCTGTCCCCCTGGACATGACAGCTTAGGCTAAAATACATCCCTGATTGACTCCCTTCATCAACACCAAACTTCTAACCTTACTCCAAATTCTTACAATATACAAAGCAAAAACACATATTACCCAAATTCAAAAAGTCCATGTTGGTAGCTGGTGCAGCACTTTTAGCCGATGGATAAACATTGGGCGAAGATGCGGAGTGTGGACTAATCAAGCCTTCAAAAAGATCAGGACCACTAGACTTGCTTTCTGATATAGTGGTTGCAAACGGATCAAATATATCTAAAGACGCCAGGAAGACAATGGGAAAAGGTTAATTCTTTTCAATTGAAATTGGGAGCATTACATGTAGCTCAGTGCATAGAGTATCAATGTACCAACACTGATATTAATTTCCTACTTTTCAGTTGCTGTTTGATAGGAAAACAAACAGATAGGAAAACAGCTGCCAATTACATAACTTCATTGGTTTTATTCATATATCAAAAGACAGAAATCTTGAAAATGAAAAATCCAAGTAGCAGATTACACTACACATTCAAATAAAATTATTTATACAATTGTTTGTTCGCAGGGCTCAGTGTGACACGGTTTAGAAGGTTACCTACCGCAGGGACCAGACAGAAAACAGAAAAGTGCAAGCATTCTGTTGATCCTGGTGCCATGTTTGCCTCATGAGAAATTATTACCTACCAGAAGATGACAGAGGAACCTCAAATGAAGTGCTTGATGATCCTGCTTTGGGCTGAGGAGGTCCACTATAAAAGAAGTTCTCTTCTCCTCCGCCTAGTAAGTCTGTTGCTTTGAATTCTGATGTCATATTATCAGGTAATAAATTGTCAGCAAACAAATTGTCCAATAAAACTGCATTACTTGTGGAATTCTTTATTTCCGAGGACGAGCTATTGGTGTCCAAAGTTACAGCTGTTGAATGAAGTCCCAGCAGATCTGCTTCATCTTCGCCTGCAGGTTTTGAAGACTCTACAGTAAATGAGTCAGGATCTGCTTCAAACAAAACCTCTTCGGTTTCGGAATCTTTTGTGTTGGCAGATGACCCTGTTTCTTCAGAAGGCCCTTTATTATGCTCTTGAGAGAAAGAGTAAAACTCTTCATCAGATGGTTCACTTTTCGTGTCACTTGTGCCTTCATTGTGATAGTCTCTCTGTATATATTCCTGATCGCCAATGTCAACATCTCTCCCTTCCATTTGATCTACAAGAAATTAAGATACAAGTTCTGTTACATTGCTTAGCACTGTTAGAAATTGCAAGAATAATGCTAATGGTTTACACTCATGTTAAAGTAGAAACATCATACAGAGTCTATTCTGTATAACATATGACATGATATAAAACATAGAATAAAGAAAAGTCACAGGTAAAATACAAGTCTCCAATTTAACTTGGTACAATGATACATACTATAATTGCATATTTTATATATGTGTATATCTTGTATATGAATATAACTTAATACATGAAGGACTGGCAGCCACTGAACAGGTTTCTTCAAGCCAAGATGGCACACAGCTGAATGTACTACACTGTCCAGTTACAGGGATTAGGATGAGAAGTGATTGACAGATATGGAGGAGGGGTTATGTGGTGTTATGGAGTTATCTCTAAGATCTCTTCAGGGAAGTATATCCGATAATACACACGACAGATGAACATACTGAGAGTAGACTAGGAGATGCGTGGACATAAACACAGACAGCTTAACATTATAATGAAAGAATACCATTGTAGGGAAAACAACATCAGCACAAAATATTAATTAGCAAAACATACTTCATTTTGGTGCCAGAAGAATGACCCTTTACCCCTCTATCAATGAGTGACAAAAATTGTATTCAATAGATGACAAAAAAAAGGAGTTACGTAATTAAGTAAAGAATAGGCATTGCATGAAAACAGACTTCTATTACAGTCCCCTCCACTAATATTGGCACCATTGGTAAATATGAGCAACCCTTTGATCTTGTCTTAAAAAAAAAAATACACAAAAATACTCTGCTCTCATGGATATAAAAAAATTATTGGCACCCCTATGAATTGAGAAGTATATTCCCATTGATTCTTGACATTTTTTAGTACACCTGGGTGACTAGGAACAGGGGATTGTTCAACCATAACTTTCTGTTTCACCGGGGTAAATATCAGGTAACACATAGGCCAAATTCCCTTAGTCATTCTTCACTATGGGAAAGACCAAGGAATATAGCAGTGATGTGCAGCTAAATGGGAAGTGGCTATAAGAAAATAGCAAAAGCATTGAAAATGCCTATTTCCATAGGGGCAATAACTAAGAAGGACAAGCCAACTGAAAACGTTATAAATTAACCTGGAAGAGGAAGTGTGTCTATATTGCCTCAACGCGGTGTGAAGAGGATGGTTCAAGCGGCCACAAACTCTCCAAGAATTATAGCTAGAGAATTGCACAAGATAGTTGCTTCTCAGGGGCCAGAAAGTCTCCAAAACTATGATCCAACATCACCTATATTGCCACAAGTTGTTTGGTATGGTTTCAAGAAAAAAGCCTCTACTCTCATCTCAACTGTCTTCAGTTTGCCAGACACGACTAACTTCATATGGGGATCGGGTACCATGGTCAGATGAATAAACACCAGAGATAAGTTTGGCGCACGGAAAAGTACCTCATTCATGCCCACGGCTAAATATGGTGGTGGCTCTTTAATGCTTTGGGGGCCAGATGACCTGGACAGTTTGTTAGAAAATATGGCATCAAATATCAACAGATATTAAACAAACACCTAACTGGATCTGCCAGAAAACTTAAAATGGGCTGTGGCTGGATCGTCCAGCAGGACAATAATCTGAAACATACATAAATCAACACAAAAAAATGGTTTACTGGCCACAAAATCAAGGCCCTACCATGACCATTACAGCCCCCTGACTTGAACCCCATAGAAAACCTGTGGGGTCAACTGAAGATGAGAGTCCACCAGCGTCGAATTTCAAAACGAGTAATTTGAAGGCTCTGGAGAGATTTTCTATGCATTATAGGAGAAGACTCAGCGCTGTTATCTTGGCAAAGGGAAGTAGCGTAAAGTTTTGACTAAAAGGGTGCCAATAATTGGGCCACACCACACATACATTTAACATGATTTTTTTGATAAAACTTGTTTTGTGTTTGCAATTGTTTGATATCGATGACAGTAGAGTTCTTTTGTGTATTCTTTGAGGGAAAGATCAAAGGGTTAAACAATAAACACATTTTCTTTGCTTCTTTAAAAAGCTGCCAATATTAGCGGAGGGCACTGTGTACCAGTATATATATGCAACAGGAGATATGACTACTCACTTCCCTCACAGGAGATCCGTTTGAAATGTATGGTCAGGTTGCAGAGATCCATTTACCTTTAGTTTACCTTAGGGTCGTTAGGAGATCAAATGTTGTAGCCTATACAAGGTAACAAATACCGTATTGGCCCGAATATAGGCCGCACTTTTTCCCCCCACTTTAAGTCTTTAAAGTGGGGGTGCGGCCTATATTCGGGGGCTAGCGCCCGACTCCCCGGGACATGCAGTTCCGGGCGCCGGGGAGGCAGCAGGGTTAAGATACAGATCCCCCGCAGCGGTGCAGGGGACCTGCATCCTACTCTCTGATACGCTCAGACAGCCGCAGCCAGTGAACATCCGCACGATGCGTTTTACCTCTGTCCCCAAGACTTACCAGAGCAGACTCCCCGGGTGTCTTGCGGGGCCGGCGGGGGACATCTACGCAATATGCGTATACAACTTCCGGTGCCGGCACATCCGCCGGCCCCGCAAGACACCCGGGAGTCTGCTCTGGTAAGTCGGGAGGGGGGCAGGGTGGCAGCATATGTCGGGGGGGGGGAGTGGCAGCATATCTCGGGGGGGAGGACAGAGTAGCAGCATATCTCGGGGGGGGACAGTGGCAGCATATCTCGGAGGGGGGGACAGTGGCAGCATATCTCAGTGGGGGGGGGGGCAGAGTGGCAGCATATCTATTACAAAACTTTTTGTACCAAACTGTTAGGATGCGGCCTATATTCGGGTGAGGCCTATATCCGAGCCAATACGGTAAGGTAGTGCGACACAAGTGTTTTTATTTTTTTATTTTATGCGCCCTCACTAAACTCTTAAAAGCTTTAATAGAATGGGTATTTCATTACTCTAAACTGAAGGGTATAAGGACAAGAGGACCGTGCAAGCAAATTTAGATTAGAAAATATACCTTGCCAGTCAAGAGTTTGAAAAAAGTTGTTTTGATGGAGTGTATTGGAGTCCGGAGACTTTTCTTCTTGGGAGTTTTCAGCCTCATACTGAGCAGTTGATCCTGGTTGCCTGGGTAATTCAGGTTTTCCTATTAAAAAAAGGAGGTGTGCATGACACAAGATTAAGAAATTGCTGTAAATTAAGTCTTAATATATAAAAAAAAAAATTAAATTGTCTTCAAAATAATGAAGGAAACAAAGACCATATGTCAGAAGTTCTCAAATATAGTTTTTAAAGCTGGGCCGACACCACTGGCAAGAGGTACAGAACTTTGCTTTTCTGTAAGGAAAATACAATTAACGGCTGAGAATGGGAGGCTGTAACGGTGAGGTGGCAGTGGTTCTGGAAACAACGATTTTAGTTTTTTTGCTGGTGGTATTTGTGCCCCAATGAGGGTCTTCAAAAACATCAAAGTACATTAAGTGCTTAGTTCAAACGAATATCTGGGATGATACAATTGCATTTGTCAGTACTCGAAAATGCCTGCTGAATTGGGGATTGAAAGCCAGCCCATCAAAACAGCCATTTTTACTTAATTCTCAGAACAATCAAATTTGTGATAACAAAAATACCCTGTTCTGAGCTCATGTTTTCTGTTTCGAAGAACGTTTTGAGCCTTTGCGTTCCTGGTCCATTAAACTAAAATAGCACAGAGCCAGGAAAGCTACAAAACCTCTTGAGTTCCTCTGTGCATATTTTGATTCTTTTATTAGCACCAAGGACAGAAAGACCTCCAAACTCTCCATATGTAGAATGGCCATAATGGGATGTATTTGGAAGTTCTACAGCAGCAGGAACTACTGCTGTAGATATTTGGGAAGCTAATAAAATATCATGCACACTTACTTACGCAAGAAAAAAAAAATCTCTCTACAAAATGATATAATTAGTGGATGATTTCATGGAAACCTGCCCAGCTTTATTAATAAAGCAACAAACATGAAAGGAATTATAAAACTGAACCAAAGTAAACATACATTAGACTAAACTATTACCAAATTTAGACAAGATTTCTTGCTGCTCCTCCCGGGTTGAAAAGAGAATCTTGGGATTTAATCTTTTTGTGTTCAGATTTTCCCAGGGTGGAGTGACATCAGCAGGTCTATCTCGAGGAGACACCTCAACTTCAAGAGTTACTTGAAAGAGATCAGGGTATTTTTCTTGTATATCACATGCGTCAAGGTCATACCTGGAATACAAATGATCTTCTGTTTATGGTTGCCAATGCAGTCAATTATTTATCATTTTTAACAAATGACCACAGACTGGAATTAGTTACAGGACACAAGGATTACACAGTCATCCATGCCTTGATTATCATAAAAAACAAAAAGAAAGTAGCAGATGTGATGAAGGTCCTTACAGCCAAGCCCCTGGTATACACTATGCTTAACTTGTTCACTATATAATAATAAAGCCGGGGTTTACATGTGTGTATATATATCTTTTAGCACTGTATCTGAGCTGACTATATAAAAGCTATGTAGTGGTGTTTGTTTTATGCACAGCTTTAGGTTAAAACTTACTTGCAAGACTTGAACTTACTTGCAACAACTGTCCTGACCTGTTCATTTTTTTTTCAGCCCATCTATTCTGCCCATTTTTCCTGATGGAGAGACTCAGTCCATGCTCTTGTCTTAGATTCAAGACAGGTTTATACCTATCCCATGCATTTTTGAATACCCTTGTTGTACAAGTCTCTACTATCCTCTCAGTAAAGTAAAAACGGCGATAGAGAAATGGAGCACCCTATAAATTATTATTAATTGGCTTTTTTCATAGATCATAGTTGGTGGACAGACAGCTGTCCATCAGCTATGAGCCATGAAAAAAATTAAACATATAATGAAATATAATGGCCCTTTAAACAGCTACCCACTAACATACTTTAATTGTTCATAACTTAAGTATAACAGGTTGCAATCTATTATACTTCCGTTAGGCAATCATTGTTACAAATATTGTGTTATAATTATTGTGTCATGGAAGTATCTTGTTGGGCAAAGTTCCAAAACAGTACTGCTGTGCCCCAAGTTCTCAGTCATCTTTAAATTATAGACATCACCTAAATATTTGAGAACATACTTTGCAAATTTCACAGTTGTGGCATTCCGAGGAACAAAGCCTGTGTGGAACTGAATCTGGAACATCTTCATTGACGTCATCTAAAAACAAAAGCAAATAGCAGCAATCAGCAACTTAACGGTGCAATAATAATGCGGACCATTATAAAAGGATGTTTACATATATTTCTTCATTGCATGGATATTATTTTTAATATAATCGAAAACCTCTTTGGTTTACTTAATGCAAAAAACTTTAAAATGTATATTTTGGGTAATGTGTCGGATCCCCTTTACCATCATTCTAGTGTTTAACTAGAAAAACCTACGTCCTGAATTTTTTTGCTTGTTAATCAAAGTATTTCCTATACAAATGTTTCATTTAATAGGAAGGGACAATTTTTTATGGAAGCTGCAATGGGTAGTAACTACTTCTAACATCAGCACATCTCTTCTCCTCCACACACTCTCACAATTGTCACCACAGTGGGACAGTAACAGTGACAAAATAACCAAGCAAATCTTGTGAAACTGAAGTTATGACATCCACACCCAATGGTATACTCAGAATTCTACATATATATATTGTGTTTAAACATACAATTTTGGCATATTGAACTGAAATATTTGGGAACAGTAATACACTGCCACCTTCATCATTTCAGCTACCAAGTCACCTAGTTGTGGGAGACATGGAATTTATATAAAGGAAGTCTTGAATTTCAATTGAATAATAGTTACAACAATTACCTTTGCTTGTAATCGGCCACCCAGCGTGGACCTTGCATGATAGATAATAATCAGGACATCTCCCTGTACAGTTACATCAAGTGGAATTTCAGCTTTGCAGTCCTCGGTTTTAAATTCCCTATAGACCAAGAAAACAGAATCGATTATTGAACTGTATTAGATCAGGGTTAATGTTTTAAGAAACTAACGCTGCTCTAAAAATAAATAAAGGCTAGCAAAGTAACCCAAATATTTTTATTTTTTTTTGTTACCAATTCTGTAATATTGCTGAGAAAATCAAGAATTTCTAATACACAATTTTAATGTACTAAAGGCATTTTGGTAATGTCAGTCAAATGGTAAAGAAGGAGTCAACAAAATCAGAACTCAAACATTGTCAAGGTGTTAAAAAGTACATTCAAACAATTGAAAATTCAAGGCAAAACATTTGCCACTGCCAAGTTGATGATCAAATATCATTTAATATTTTACACATTTAAGTAAAATACGAAGGCTCAGAAAAAGAGAAGGGGAACTTGAGGAATTTGGCTTTCCCTGCAAGGAAATGTTATATACCCCACAGTATACTCACATCATTTTGTCATATTCTTGGGAAGTTGTTGCCACTCTCTCATCCCCAACATAGATTTCACAGAACGGTCTGCAACCACTGCGCAGTTTGCTGAACATAGGCACTGGGGTCATTACAATTGACCTGATCAGGATAGGTTTGTTGTGCGGGATGATCGGCTCCTCGGCAATCATGTCACACATATATTCTATATATCTGGGAAAGTTAACAGGAAAGATTTTCCACAGTTTCATAGAAGAACAACGATACACATGATTTATTAATATAGCTGGGTCACTAAATACAAATGCAAACTTACCTCTTATGAGAAGGCCATATGCCAGGTGGGCAACGCTTCATGCTGAACATGTAAACAGCAGCTTCTGCAGTAGTGAATAGACGACAGTAACACAGGAAGGCGCAAACAACAACGGCAGATGCAGCTTTCCCATCCTTAAAAATATAAAACAAACGTTCAGCTGAATCACAGGGCACACAGAGCAAAAAAATGACTGATGGCTTCTGAATAACCTAAACTGAGAACAGACAGCTTAACTCGCAGATGGATGTGATCGCTCACGTGCAATTATGCATTATACACAAGCCACTCAAAAACCCTAGCTTTTAACAGATTGTGTTCAAATGTAACCAGGAGGTTTTTTACATATGCGACGGGAGAGAGAGTGAGTATATATATATATATATATATATATATATATTAATAAAGTAGTGTAATGTGTAATTTAGTAAGGTGCAAAGTACCACACAATGAGCCGATATTAGAACAGACTTCAAAATGGACAAGAAGAGAAGATATACATGGATGTTACATACCAGACAGTGGACAATACAGACATTCTTCTGATCTTGTTTCAACCACAAATGCATATTTTTACAAATACTGTACAGGTTCATGAGATTTGGAGCGCGTCTGCCGGACCATCCGCAATCAGACACCTGCACATGGGGGAATGCACCAATAATAATGTGAACCGGGTATTAGTTTAACACTAAAAATAACAGCCATATTTAGTACCGGGGGCCCAAAGTAGTGATGTAGACGTACCCTATTGTGAAACTTTGCTGGTCTGTATTTCCGTGGACATAGGTTATATACTGCATAACTCCCTGGGTGCTTAGAGTCCAGAAACAGACGGACATCTTCAATATTGTTCTTAATGGCAGATTCCACACCTTCTGCCGGAAAGGACATAACTGCAAGAAAGAAAAGCAACTAAATGTAGCTATATATTATACAGTTTAACAGGTTTTTCCCTACTCACTACTATATGACTACGATTGATTTATTGAGTTCACAAACTGCTGCCAAACAGTTCTGTGTGATAAATAAAGAGCCTATTCACAATTACAGTGAAATAAAACTAAATTTAAAATGCTGACCAACAGAGGAATAGGCTTTTACTTGTTAACTTTATCTTAAAGACATTATTAATTCAATAAACATACCAGCAATCCTTGAGGTTATGTAAGATAAATCCAAATCTCCTTTTGCATAACTGCAACAAGAAGCATAAGACATTTTACACCACACTTCTATCACAGTTTTTGGACAAATTTGTCGTCTTGTTTTACAAAAGAGTTTTTAATCGTAATATTCTCTTACTTGGTCATGGACTGAAGTACTTTTGAAGAAGTATCTTTAATGTTACTTAGGATTCGTTCTGTTCCTCCTTTCAAGATGTCAAAGAAACCTCCCACATCATCAGCAGAATTGAGTCCTACATGGAACAAATGCAACATGAGGAACTTTTGGGAATAATAATAATAATAATAATAATAATACAGTAGCCATTACTGTATTTGCTCGAATATGAGACTATTTTTTCAGAGCAAATAGAGGTCGGGCTGTAAGACTAAGATCAAGATCCCCCGCGGCGCTGCAGGGGACCTGGATCCTCCTCTCTGGCAGCAGGTGGACGCCGGCGTGACATGACCTTCGGGCA
This sequence comes from Spea bombifrons, assembly GCF_027358695.1. Lineage (NCBI taxonomy): Eukaryota > Metazoa > Chordata > Amphibia > Anura > Pelobatidae > Spea > Spea bombifrons. The sequence continues at coordinate 79,380,336 of NC_071087.1, read as the reverse complement.
CTCCGTCATAGAAGCCCCGGCGGTAGTGCCCGGCAGTAGCAGAAGTTGTCTACGTGCACAGTGCAGACGTCCACCGGCTGCCCCCACTAGACACCAGTGAGTCTGGGGATGCACGGGTAAGTCTGGGGGGGGCAGAGTGTGAAATAAAAGGAAATAAAAACAAGAAAAAAGCATTTTTCTCAATCACTGTTTTTATTAAATATGAAAAAATTGTTTACATGTGAATTAATATTTACAAGTAAAACGTTTCTCCTATGCAGTCCTCTTAAATTCAGGCTTTCTTTTTTTCCTTAATTAATCTTTACATTTTGGGGGAACATCTAATAATCAGGGATGTCTATCGCGCAAATACGGTAAACACTTTTACATATTTTGTTCTTTAGTGTACAGCAGATTGCTTCTATCTAATAAAATAACTTGCATGATTGCGGGCTTAGCAGAAAAATTATAGATTCAAACAAACAAAAATAACAGTTTTGGAGATATACGATTTAAATTTACAGTCATGGGTTATTTTTTATATAAAGATACCCTTTAGATTATTTCCAGCAGTCTCCAATATCCCCCATGCTATGCATGGCCATGGGGACCCAATGAACGGATGTCATTAGGATTTAACTCATGGCACTATGAAAGACGGCATTTAGGCATGCAATGCAAACATATGAAATTGTTATAATACAGGTAACCCATCTCAAAACAGAATATATATTTTCTATGTTTAGTATGTCCATACCTGAAAGTCCAATAGGCTTGGGAGTCAGTGGTATAACGCTTGATGACCTTTGATTCACAGTATTACCATAGCCACCATTTTGTTCCAGCAGCTATAAAATAAAAATTTTAAAAAATATTGCATTACACTTTTTACAGTGTTAAGTTAAAGTTCATTATCACATATAAAAATTCTGGTTTATATAACAGAATAACAGAAGAAAAATTGTTATATGATGGGTGCTTTCTGTGATCACACAAATGCTTGTATGTTTTGTTAAAATGATCTATTCAGCAAACCACAAAACAAGAATGGCAATAAAAAAAAGACAGACAGTTTAAGCTTAACTGAATAGTGTTATTAAGAACCATGCTTTGCTTGCAGACTAAACACGTTGTAAACTCTTAGCACATCCTGTTAGGTACTAAACACCTGGCAGCTTATAATTGTTATGATGCAATGGTGCGTTTGAATACTTGTGGGAAGGAAACAGCTTAAGAGTGCAAAGGGCGAAAAAAGCGAATGTTAGAAAGCAGCCATTTCATCTCACTTGGTTCACTATACTCTATTAAGGTCAAGCCCTAGCATTCACCTCTTACAAGAATTGCTTCTAATAGATAATTCAATCAAGTCAACTTATTGCATTACTATGCAGGACCAGCTGAGGTCTTCTTGAAAGGGGACATTTGTCAGGAAAGGCCCTTCTTAATGAATTGACTCAGTGGGTTTACACCAGAGCTCCTGCCAACAAGTATTTACAGCCAGCCCAGGACATAGTTATATGCATATGTGTGCCCAACTTTAGAGCTAGTTGGCAGGTGGTTCCAAAGAATCAGGTAGATAGACCACACTGTTAAATAAGCCCAATTTGTAAAAAGCCCCAAAATCAGTTTCCCAGAAAATCGCTCAGCACACAGCCTTATGTGCGATGTAACAAGGTTATGACCCTGTGCAGGAACAATGAACCTCATACGATTGCAGATAAGGTCTGCAGAACAGGAGCACTCAATGTGGAGGCAGCGCTTTCTTCCTTGTTTATTGACCCTTACTGACCAGTGTTAACCTTAGCAAGAAGACACCTGGATCTTCTAGTTCATTTTCGATGAGTTACAATAGACATATATAGTTCATGGGATTTAAATTTTACTAGTCTATGATGTTTTAATATTAATAGAATTATCAATTGCTGAGAATCACATCCGTTAACAGGCACTTACCTCTGTTATAGGAGATTTAGGATTCACATTTCTAGCAGCGGCTACTTCCTGGAGCTGGCTGACTACCTCTGTAATTGACAATCTTTCATCAGGATTCACCTTCAGCATGGACACTAAAGGGAAAAATCATGGCATTAAGGTGACAGATATTTGCAGTAGAAGGGCAACTTTTACTTATCCAGTGTGAAATACCCACAATAAACAATTAGAGGGGGAAAAAAAATCTGCTGAAGCTAAGCAAGTTCAGTCTGACATGAAGCAGGATTTTTTTTAAATATCCCATGTAGCTGTTGTATATTGCAATGGGACATCATATAAGACGCTATAGGTATCACCAACACCTGATAATTGCTGACAAATACCATAATCAGATATGGTATAGAATACTATACCCAAACTGAGAACTGATTCTCCCCTCAACCAAACTAGTTGAACAGCCAGAGCACAGCAATACGACAATAAAGCAGGATTTTCTTTTGCTTTCATTTTCTTAGTCATGCTTGTCCTTAATGAACCACTTTCTTAACCACTCAGCTGAATAGGTGTAGAACATTGGAATACAGCATTCAACCCCTGACACTTTGCAAGCTCTTCCAGTTTCACTCAGTGGTTTAATTCAGCCTCCACTTATACGTAGACAATGTTTGATTTATAACATGAAATCTTACAGATAAGGCTGTGGAAGACCGTATATCTGGTGTCATTCTGTGGAACCGAATATTTGCCATTAACTATGCGAAGTTTTGCGCCATCCTCAAAGGGGTGTTGCTTGAAGCACAGCAAATACAAAATGCAGCCAAGAGCCTGAAATAAAACACAAGCTTAAAGTCTGAACGCCTAGATGCAAACAATTCCAGTGTATTCTCGCCAATGAAGGGTATTCTTCCAAAAAATGACATTTCCAACCATTTCATGCCCCATCTTCATAAGTGACTAATAAAATGTAATCTCAAAAAAAAAATTGACAGGATTTTGAGGCCTTGTTCAACACAGACCAGTCATAGATTTGACTGATTAACAGAAATTGTGTTGGATACTATCCATTTCCAAATACTGACTTTTTTTGTACTTTTGGTTATTACAGAGAATAATTAAACATAATATTCAACAAATAAAATGTGAGCATCCTTACAGTTAAAAGTATTACAACACATTTAAAGCATTTAGCTTAAAATTTTAGCAAAATAAACAGACATAACATAAGTTAATATCTGTGTGTAAGTCTTCACATAACCGATAGACAGGAGACACTTAAAAGCAATTTAGTTGAACTTAATGACCGTTTTATACAGAACAATTTAATGGAACCTGACCTACTGACCAAGTCTCCTGATCACATGCTCAACTAAATAGCAAAGTGTAGAATTATATATTACACCATATTTTATTTAATGTTCTTTAATAGGGCAATGCAACAGCAGATGACCATACCTGAAAATCAGATTTACACAGTTAAATCAATGCAAGGAAAGAAAAAAAAATACCCATATATCTTGTTTTTCTCCTATTGGGAAGTTTGAATAAAGGTCTATTATTTCTGGAGTTCTGTACATTGGCGTTGTGTTTCGTGTTACCTAAAAAAAAAAAAAAAATTATACTGGTAGTTAAAAAAAACAAAGCTGGATGGTTATAGAAAATAGAGTTTGCAACAGCAGCGGTCCTGCAACAAGGTACAAGGTAGGCTTAAAAGGTCGCAAGAGCAGGGCTCTCGTCTCCTTCTGCATTATGTGTTCATATTATTGTCACTCAACATTATTGTTAATTTCAATTCTCTCTTATTGTAAGAACTACCATAGAATCCTTAGGGGCTCAAATAATAAAAATGTAATCCAATAGCTGGAGACAGTCAAATTTATTTGTAAATCTCATCAGATCTATCTCATCTAAATCTCATCTATATTAACTGCAGATGTTTCCTATACCTGCCTTGTTTAAGATCTGTTAATATTTGGCATAACATAGTATTCTGTAGTATTTACCGTATGACTTGCTTTTACTAAATTGATGTGTTCATGCTTGATAGTTGCACAATAGTCATCTCTACTATATAAACATATACGTGTCTGATTTTGTAGTTTATAGAGCCGCAACCAAGCATTAACTGCTCAACACCATATACAGTACATTGAGATTACTTTGGAATCATGTGTTGCGTTTGGCCAAACACTGAACCTATAAGTTGAGTAAGTAGGGAATATTACAACGGTCATCCTTTGTATAACAGTAGGTTACAATATACGTTTCCTTATAAATGACTAAAAGTGGGGCATTATTCCCTCTTGGAGACTGGGCCAATTTTCGTTGTATTGTTCCAGTTATACTTCGGCAACAGCCTTCGAAACAGCTTTTGTTTTACATATTTTTCAGAACAAAGACAACCACAATTCTCATATATGACAAACGAAACAGTAAAAGTTTTTGTTTTCTTCTGTTTTTTGAAGTCCTGACCCATCCTCATATAGATGACAGTACACAACAAAATTAAGGGCACGCACACATATCAGAACTTTACAAAAAACAGTCTATGGATAAAATACACATTTTTCTGGTGCACCTGCTTCTGTGGTGTACAACGTGCATGATCCTCAAGAGCCATGAGGATTGTAGTCCATAGCCATTCACCTGGTAACATTTTTTTATTAAATATATATTTGCCTTTTTATTATTTTAAATTGGGAGTAGGAGCTCTTACATAATGACTGATCCCTTTTAGCAGGGATTTGGCAATTGGTCCTACATGTTTACAAACTGGTTCCCACTGGTTTTCAGGCGTTTACACGTAGCTCCACGTGTTGAACTGGAGCCTTCTTTGGGAGTTGAACTTATTTCTTATTTCATTTTTTTTAAGCAATATTACACTATATATTTCAAATTTTTGGACCTTACACATGATCTCATGCACATTTACATGATGGCAGACCAATGTAAGTGGTACTTAACTAAACATATTTGCCAATTTCATAGACCAAGCTCTTTGTATAAGTTTGCCTAAATTTGCGTTTTTCCTAAACCACAATAAGTAACTCTGCATAAATTGCCGGCGCTACATAATGCATCAGAAAAGGAAAGAGAAGAAAGGATACAGAATTTATGAATCCCCCAGGGTGCAATAAATGTTTGGGCACTTACCTCATCTTCAACTGCTGCTCTCTTTTGAGCTGTCCAGGTGTAATCTGGGTAATGTGCAATTGTAGTGGCACTACCAAAATCACATAATTTAATTGTGCCTTGACTGCTAACTAACAGATTTTCTACCTGTAAAATATATAGATATAAAAAAAACAAAAAAAAAACAATCAATACAACTAAATTAGAATTCCGCTTTATAATTAAACTACTCAAATAATGATGTGTTTGATGAAACATAGTGAGCATGTTTTCATACAATATAAAAACCTCTGCAACTTTGTAGATAATATAATTAAATCCACCAAATTTGCTGCAGAAAAAGAGCATCTTACATTGACCAGCAGTGAGGGCATTGTTATTTTGTGTAACTTCTTATGTATACACATGAACTGGAAGTAATCAATTTTTTGTGTGACCTTTGTAGAACTAGTGAGCTAAGGGTCCTAGCACAAGACAGATTGTAGGTCCTTATTCTTATTTTTTGCAATGAACACAAATTTTATGTAAATTAGGATAAACAATAAAGACAACTGTAATTTAGTAAAATAAGGTCAAAAACACAAAATGTTCTAGGGTCTATTGACTGAGCAAAAAAAGGTGAGAATTTTAAGGGATGTGCAAGAGAATCGTAAAATTGATGCCAAAGTAGCAGAGGTGGAATAACACCAGCTTGTACCGCAATTGTTCCGCCCCTGCTCTGTATGTAATACGGTTCAAGGATCATTGTGTGCTGGGGTTATCAAGATGCCTGTCACCACAATTAGTGGCGTCTGTCACCTTCACTCTGCAGGTGCGCTCGGCATGTCATATCCTGGTGCCGATGCAGAGCATAGAAAAACAAACACGAAGGAACAGAGAAAGGAAAAAAAGGGAAGAGTGTGTTTTGAAAGCGTTTGCGTGAAGAAAATGATGTATGGTAGTGTTCGTGTAAGGGCAAGTGTGCAAGCGTGAGTTAAGTGTGCGTGTATATGAGCAGTTTGCAAGCAAGCGTCAAGGTTATGACAGATTTGTAAATCTGTACAATAACCACTAATCCGTGATCAGATTGTAATCAGATAAATGTAGAAATAGAAAATATTTTATTAATTACCTCTCTCTCTCTGATAACTAATTATTGAATTCAATATGCTAGATATTCCACAGTCAACTGTGAGTGATATTATTGGAAAGTGGAAGCGTTTATGAACAGCAGAAACTCAGCCACGAAACAGAAGACCATGTAAAGTCACAGAACGTGGTCACGGAGTGCTGAGGTGCATAGTGCTTCATAGGAGCATAACATTGATTGCTACTTGGTCCCTTAAAGCCTACAGGGACTGAAGAATTAACACCTTCAATGCCCCAACTGCGGCATTAAAAGAGTTAATGCTCTCAAGCAGCAGGGGGAGGTCAGGGCTGGCCTCTGCACCTGTACGTGGCCGAATGTAGCCTGGATGGCAGGTAGGATGCGACGGTTGGTGATCTTAGAGTTAATGCTGCATAATCGCTCGCACAGGAGCATCCATGTATATGTCAACACACTTCCTGAAAAAAGGGGTAAATTGTGTGTAGTATACCCACGATTTCACGGTAACAGACCTCAATTAAAGAAGGGGAAACAGCACGAACTATTAATGCAAGGTGATTACGGTATTTACAATACCTTGAGATCTCTGTGGATAATTGGAGGCTTTTGTTTATGCATGTGCTGAACTGCCCGACAGGTTTGGTAGAAAACCTTCAGCACTGTGTCACATGAGAGAGGCCCTTTGCTTTCTGCCTTGTTTAGGAATTCCACAAGTTGTCCTGCACACAAAAAATACAGATTAAACAGGTTATAAATAAAAATAAAGTTAATGTGAACAGTCTGTTCCATGGTATCTAAAATTCCTGTTCTCAAGCCTGATAACCTAGCATTTAACATAAATAACATTTGCTTAATTGGTTTTTTTCCGTAAAGATCAAAAATAATTTAGTCATAAGTTACTCCAATAGTCCTAAATGTGGAATCGGTGGAAACCGATTGGCTCTGGCAGCCTTTGTAACAATGGGGGGAGGGCAAAGGTTGGAAGAGAAAACTGGTTATGCTAGTTTTGCCACAGATTCCTGCATTCCTAAAATAAAATAGTTCCCGCTGATTTTAAACCACTGCGTATATCAATAAAAATGTTTAATAACCAGAAAAACGCAGCCAACTGAAAACACATACAGAGGATTATGGCAGACACAATGAAAGGTTAACTACGTTAAAAGGATGACATGGAAAAACACTCATTTAGTGATGTTGATTAACCTATAATGGCATTATCTGTGCTATTTTTGGTGCAAATCCATCAGTGGAGTCCAGCTTCTACAACAAATTCTGATGACATGCTTAGAGAACCTCTCTGAATTTATGGTGCATCTCAGGCCTTTAGTATTTCAGGAATTGTCCTGATATAATTCATTTTCTAATAAATAACTAATGTCCCAGGAAACACTTTTTCAGTCTACTATTAGCCTATTAAATAAACCTCAGTTAGTTGCTGTACAGGGATCAGCGATTGCAGTTAGACATTTGTGAAACCCTTTCAGACTCAAGGATTGTCATGCCGAGACTACCTTGAGTAATCATACCTGAGGCTGAGCAGTTGTCAATCTTTAATGGATTTCCCTAATCTTGTTTTAGCGAACATTGTTCAGATCCGCTAGTTTATGTATTCTGAACCACCATGTAAGCACCCCCCCCCGGCTCCTTATACTTTCATGACCCTTACAGTAACTTAATGTTCCTCAAGGAAAGGAACATAATTTCCTCCCATAATATCAGTGACAAAACTATGTTCTTTCAGTTAGCGATGAAACACATCTGAAGTGTCAGTAAATATTTTAGCGTAGTCTAGTTTCCCTTATTTGCTATCTTAAGTGATAACATCCTTTGCAAATCTGCATAGCTCACTCAAAAATGTGATGATACATTTCACTGGAGTACTTTAATCAGCCCTGGGTCCTAGGGAGGGTTTTTTCAGTACACTTATTTACTGGTTATAGGGGACCTATAGAATGTTACAATAAAGTATCAAGCTTTGGAAAACAAAATACATTGAGCTTTAGAGCACCAGGAGTGGCTTAGGTGTATCGAGTTGGCAACATCATTTTTCTTGTGTTTGCAATAAAGGTGTTCCTTGAAACTCACCTACACCATGGAGAGAGAATGCATAAAAACTTCTTGTTGGTTTTAGAACTGTATTACAAGGGCAGCTGTGGCTTTAATGAAATGGCTACACCAAGAAATTGGTAAGCTGACCTAGCCAGGATCCTTTAATATAGAGACATGCTATGATACCTGATATTTTAAGTCACAGTTTTTAGTTCTTCTTCTTCTTAACAATGTTAACTCAATATAAATGCCATATGCTATGCAGGTTACAAGATGTAGATACAACACATATTGACAAAAAGGTCTTAAAACTTGTTTTTTTTTCTTTTTTGGTGCAGATCAATTTGCCACACATAGCCAGTCTAAGATTGGACAAGTAGCCTTACCTGGTAGTAACAAATATAAAACCTGTTGGTACACAACAACCCTGACCTAAACAAATGGGAGCAAACATATGCTTGAGCACAGTGGTTTGGTAAGGGAGCAAGGCACAAGAGGTACTGTCTACTTGACCCCCCCCCCATCGCTACAGCTGGGTGCCAAATACAGTGGATGGAAAAGATAAAGATGAAAACCCAATAATTAAGAGGTGCAGAAGAGGTACTATTAACTTACAGCAAGCAAACCATTACACCTTGATCCTGATTGTCTAAATCAAACAATGACTTACCCCCACAAGGATCCAGGGGAGGTAGATTTAAAAACACACCGGCGGGATAGTTGGCATTTATAAGTTAAAAAGCAGAAAAGTGTTTTTTACCCTCATTTTAGCATAATGGTAGGTCTACCTAAATTAACTTTCTAATTTCGAACAAGCACTGAGTTTTGGTCCATTAAGTATGTCAGGCAATATCATTTAAATAATAATGATATGATTTAACCCCTTAAGGACAATGGGCGATCCCTAAACCCATTGAAAACAATGCATTTTGAGCCCGTACATGTACGGGCTTTGTCATTAAGGGGTTAAAACTGCTACAATGTTTTTAACTCTGGCTCTTTGTAACAAGCTAACAAACGTTCCCTCAACTTAATCTTTCTCTGTGTTCGTTTCATTCTGCTATACACCAGGTTGGGACCAGGGCTGCCGTACCAACCAGTTTCCCAAACATCAATGGTTGCCGATTGTACAACTCTGTGGGTTGCTGTGATGAAAATATCACGTTTTCATACCTAATGCCAAAGAGTGTTTTCTTTAGACCCAATGAGCTCTTGCAACGTAATACAAACTTACTATTTATTATTATTCTTTATTTCTAAAGCGCCGACAGATTCGGCAGCGCTGTACAAGGTGAAAGGGTTACAGATAATGACAGGTACAATACAACAATTGACATACAGATACTGTACTATGTTATGTAGGGTGATCTTTCCTCTTATAGTATGGACCTGTCCTGCCAAGACTAACAAAGGATTAACCCTGTTGGTTCCTGCATGGACTAAATAAAGGCTATGCTTAAAACAAAGCAAACGATCGCTCATACTGTAAGATGAGATAGCAGAATCCCAGCACTTTTATGTCACATTTGTGTTTAATTGGATGATGGTATTAGGAACAAAACCTACCTTTGCAAAGTTCCGTAAGAAGAAGAAACTCCCCTTGGCCTGTGTCTGACTCCTCTTTTCCTATTGATGCTGCTGAGCAAAACTGGACTATGTTGGGATGGCCGGATAATTTTTTCTGAACACAAAGCATTAAGGTGTAATAATGTCATTTTGATTGCTATAAAGACCAAAGTGATAGGACTTTAGATATTTCAAACAAGCATAGTAATCAATAGCATTCTGCAATGGATTGCTATGGTGCTTCTTGTTTTGCGTTACGCTGGAGTATTTGTATTCAAACGGTTAAGTTAGCCATGCAAAATGCAAAACTAATAAGACAACGTTCTTCAAAGGATACCATAAAACATATCTCCTGAATAATGGACTTGTTCTTTTCTTCCTCATTAGAAAGCAGCCTCTAGAATGAAACAGAAGCATTAGTACAAGATTTTGTGGTTACAACTCATACTAGAGCGTAACAGATCTTACAAGCGTGGCATTAGTGTCCAAAAGCATGGCAAACATTCAAGTGGACCTGTCAACTGAAATATGAAAGGACCAGCAGAAAATAAATACAAAATCTCTTCATGTGTTTTGTCAACATGTTGAGCACAACATAAAACCGTTTCAACTTGTTGTGCCGAGTGCATTTTGGGCATCCATTTAATCCACCTCCTACTTACAGTTTTCTGCAACAGTTATAAAGCAGATCTCAGCTGTCTAAAACGCACACGTTTTCACCCAACCAGCCATGAGCTACCTAACAACGGGCGCAGAGGGATGAACGATTTCCAGCGAATCTCAGAGATATCTAACGTTTCATCCAAGCACATTGAAACCTGAGTTCATAGCATGGGTTGAAACATGAGCTTATGCACCATAGTATGATACCATTACTCCAGGTGGCTTCTGTAGTGATTGAACCATATGCATTTAACAATTACACAGTGAAAAACAAAAATCGCCTTCAGCGGTGTTTGGTGGTTTGTGTGACAGCAGGCAATTTCAAATGCAAGAATTGTGTTCAAATTTCCCCTTCTTCCTGTTTTTTTCTGTCCTCTGAACACTCCAGAGGCGAGACATTTTGCAGACAGTTTTTCTGAAGGTAGGTGCCATGACTAGCTATGAGAACAGCTAAGGCCAGCCTCAGATTAGCCTGATTTGGGTATGGGTATAACCAAGTATTCATGATATCAACATAGGCAACTGGACAAAGTCCAGAGTATAGAGTCTACTTATGACAAAAATCAGTGTAGGCTGATAAGGAATTTGTCACATTAACGCAGCTCACTCATGCTCATAAAGTCACCCATTTAATATGGAGATATTTCATGCATGTTGTAGATACAATGGCTGTATTTACAGATTACCAGTATCGCCACTACTGCACAGTATGTGTTCTACTGGGGGAGGCAGAGGAGTGGAGGAAGGTCCCCTTATATTGGCATAGAAGCTCACTGCTCACAGACAAAACAACAACTAACTTCTTAACCTAACTTAACCTAAACGAATAGCATCAGTATTACCTTAAATCTTAGGTTAGAAAGAATAAATATTCCCTTTATGACACACGAGTGCTGTGTCCAAACAAATACCCACTAGTCAATAAGAACATATATTAATGAGTCTTTTTTATGTTTTGAGATTCGTGAGTATGCCTTACCTTTAATGCATAATCTTTCCCACTGCCTAGATCTTGTGCTTCGTAGACAAATGCAAAACCACCTAGAGAAAAAATACACAAGAGGATTTTATTGCCAACATTGTATTACCGTATATTTCTCTATGTTAAACCACATATACAAAACAGAAAATGGAATTATAAAAAAAAAAAAAACATTTTTAATGTAACTAGATTTCAATGATGCATCTTAGAGAGCCCAGGTGAAAATATACTCCCAGAATGCAACAAAATTAAACAGGGAGGACCTGTCAAACGTTCCTAGTGCCCACATTGTAAATCTATAGTCCATGGAGAGCAAAACATAAGTGTCCTGAAAACACCGCATAACCTATATTATTTACCAGTTTTACTGACATCTAAGATGGGTGTAAGGTTAAAAGTCTTATATGCATATATATTAGGTGGGGAATCTGCCGTTGCGGGGGACATCTACACAATACGCGTATACAACTTCCGGTGCCGGCAGTTGTCCCGGGCGTCGGGCGCTAGACCCCGAATATAGGCCGCACCCCCACTTTAAAGACTTAAAAAAAGTGCGGCCTATATTCGAGCCAATATGGTATATATATATGCACACACATACATATATATACACACACATACACAATATATATATAAAAAAAACATATCCCTAAAATACTAAAAAAACAAAACCCATCACCTACTCTACATCATACCATTAACTACAGAAACATTTATTTTAATTGCAAGGCAACTAGGACTTTATTTATTAAAGAGACACTCCAACCATCATATACATTATAATGAGCAACATATTTTGGGCTAGGACAGCAGTATTCACAGCAAAATTGGGAGGGGGGGCAGTGGACCATTGCTTAATTGCAAGGGAGGTTACAGATCTCCCCAGCCAGTCCATTTACGCTATGGAGGGCTGTGTTTCTTTACACGCTTGCTGTGACACCATCTTATCCTTTGTAGGGCAACTAATCTTTAAAATGTATTCCTATCATCTAAGCTTTCGACAATAACCATGAAAGTGTTTAAAGTCAAACTAGCACTTTTATAGAAGCACATATCTGGGTGCTATGAATCATCAAGTCATTATAGATGTGTAAGTGGCTATACAAGCAAACCGTGCAGAATATAAAACTCCTACAACTGGATCACACAACTTATATTGTGTGGTGTATTTATATGGTGTGTCGAGTCACTGGGGGGAGGGACACAGAAAGCCAATCCTTTCCGGATCCACCTGCAGCTAATTGTGTATGTATAATAGGTATGTTGTGCGGCTAACAAAAAGGTTACTGTTTTATGGAGGCCACATGAAGTCATGACAGGAGTCGGATGCAACTCAGATCCTAAATACATAAACCAAATATGTGACATTTCAGTCTTAGCGGAAGCCTTATATATCTGCATTACTTTTGCTTTATAGATGCAAATAAAATAAAAAAATCTTTCTGGCAAAACGTTCGTAAATATTTTCTAAATAAAGAGCAGGCTGCTTCAATTTTGGTGCCAATCATTTACTCAGCAGTTAACAAGGAATTCCTCATGCTAGAAACGGCTGATAATATTTAACCATTTGATCATCAACTACACAACTATTCGCATCTCGCAAGAACGAAAGGTCATGCGGGTCACAGAAGGTGCATACATATTTTACTAAGCTAGCATTTCTTCAAGGGAAAGTAACAGTACAATCATTAACATACAAAAGAGCATCTCCGAGTGACCTGGAACATCTCAGATATCAGAATATTGCACAGATTGCGACACGGTGCAACATAATCACATATCCTCTTATGTTGTAAAATACATCAAACAGCTTCACACAAGTCACATATTGTTGCAAAAGTTTGCAACAATACTCTGAATTGATGTACAGCACTTCTGATGCTAGTATTGCCCCCTTAGTGTCTGAAGCCCAGCTAGGAAAGGGTAAAAGAAATTATAGGACACTCATGCACAATTTTACGCAGGTCTTCCTGCATTTGTGCTTAAAATAACAAAAAGCAGACATATGGTCTGAATGTGCTAGACTGTTATGATGCGTAAAGTAGCCAATCAGTGGCAGGAAATGTGAAATCAGTGAGGGTTTTCCATACATGCGCATGGGGTTTACAACAGACCCACGTCTGCAGAATTCTGAGAGCCAGCACTGGAGCTGGGTGGAGGTAAGTATTTCACGTACATGGAATGTGTTCAGCAAATCAAAACAGCCAGGGGTGAGGAAAGAAGAAAATGCGTATGGGGGAATTCTGCAGACTTTTTAAATTTCCCCATGTTTCAGTTCTTGACTTATGTATTTAGAAGCACCTACAAGCATCCTGTTTGAATGAATATGTATTTTCTAGCACCTCTTCACTTCCAATTTGTAGAAGAGCTTAGAATTGTAGGAGAAGGGTAGTATGTAGAAAGGACATCCTATCCCATGTGAAAGTCAGAAGGTCAAAGACCATCTACCTTTTCTTAACAAATTTGCAGGATGGAACACAGCATGGACAATTCCTTCAACTCTCCATGTATTCTCTTTAAAGCTGAAGTAAAGGCTGGAGGACAGACTCTCTCAAGAGTCAGGAAGTGAAAAGAAATCCAAAAAAGAAGCTCAAACAGGGAAAATATCAATATACAAACAAACACCATATATGCAGGTCCTTAACAGGTGTCCTAGGTGTTAATGTAGGAGTCAGATTTGAGACTGCTGTCACAAATCTCTTGCAGCATTCTGAATTTTCAATCTAACAGGACAGAAACCATAACAGAAACCAAGGAACACAGAGGTAGCAGCTTGCAAGGCCGGAATGTTTCTTTCATGGCACAGGGAGGAGAATTACCAATTACGATTTCTTTTGTGACTTGATTTATTATGCCCTCTTCCTAACTGGATCGCTAACATGAAAAACAAACATGTTTACACATAATTACTCTGACCAGTAGTGTAGAGGAGGAAAAACATAAGCCAGT